>NW_022437153.1:339166-408103 GCF_009761245.1 Sapajus apella
TGCCCAGGCTGGAGTGCAATGGTGCGATCTTGGCTCACCGCAACCTCCACCTCCTGGGTTCAAGCAATTCTCCTGCCTCAGCCTCCCAAATAGCTGAGACTACAGGCACATGCCACCATGCCTGGCTAATTTTGTAATGTCAGTAGAGATGGGGTTTCACCATGTTGCCCAGGCTGGTCTCGAACACCTGACGTCAGGTGACCCACCCACCTCAGCCTCCCAAAGCGCTGAGATTACAGGCGTGAGCCACTGCACCCAGCCAACAAGTATATATTTCTAAAGGTTTATGATTCTTTTAAGTTCTATTTTTCTTTGGTCCTTGACTCTGGATGATTTTTTTTTTTTTTAATATATATTCTCTTTGGAAAAAAAATTTCAAATGGATACAAGAAGCTTATGATATAGGAGCCTAAGCCTCTTTTTTTTTTTTTTTTTTTTTGGAGACGAAATTTCGTCCTTGTTGCCCAGGCTGGAGTGCAAGTGGCGTGATCCCAACTCACTGAAACCTCCACCTCCCAGGTTCAAGTGATTCTTCTGGCTCAGCCTACCGAGTAGCTGGGACTACAGGCATGTGCCACCACCCCTGGCTAATTTTTGTATTTTTAGTAGATGGGGTTTTGCCGTGTTGGCCAGGCTGGTCTTGAACTCTTGACCTCAGGTGGATCTACCTGCCTTGTCGTCCCAAAGTGCTGGGATTACAGGCGTGAGCCACTGCGCCCAGTAGAGCTTAACCTTCTTTCCACTTCCCTGCATTCCCTAGAGATCTATTATAAACAGTTTAGCTTTTTAGACTTTGTTTGCAAATATATACATATAAAACATCTTTTTTTTTTTTAAGACAGGGCCTCACTCTGTCGCTCAGGCTGCAGTGCAGTGGCACCACCATGGCTCGCTGCAACGTCTGCCTCCCAGGTTCAAGCAATTCTTGTGCCTCAGCCTCCTGTGTAGCTGGAATCACAGGCACATGCCATCATGGCTCAGCTACTTTTTTTATTTTTAGTAGAGACGTGGTTTTTCCATGTTGCCCTAGCTGGTCTTGAACTCCTGAGCCCAAGTGATCCTCCTGCCTCGGCTTCTTAAAGTGTTGGAATTACAGGCGTGAGCCACTGCGCTGGCATGTTGTTATAGAAATGGGGTTTGCCATGTTGGCCAGGCTCTTCTTGAACTCCCAGTTCAAACAATCCACCTGCCTTGGCTTCCCAAAGTGCTGGATTACAGGTGTGAGCCACTGTGCCTCATCTGTAATTAGGAGTTTAATAGAAATGATTTAGGAGTGTAAATGGAATAATGGTTCACTGCTTATGGAATGGCCCTACATTTGTGGTGTTTACACACCCGGCTGGGATTAGATTGGATTGGAATATCACAGCAAAATAGTCTTGCAAACAAAAAATCTAGCTTTTTTTGGGTAAGGTCTTCTTAAAAATTTATTAAAAAAAAAAAAAAAAAGTCTAGCTTTTTCTGGGTGGAGTCCTGGAGTGAGTGGGTGCAAAACGGGGCTGAGGCATCACTTCAGTCTCAGACGCAGTTCCTAATTGGGAGCAGTCTATCTTGATTGATCCTGGTGCAGTCGCTGAGAAACCGAGGCATTTTCCAAGATGAAGATGATTATTTGAGGGGAAGAGTTTGCAGAGAACCTTCAGGAGGCTTGCGTATTGTGGGAAGAACTGTGCACTCAGGACTGGGGGATTGGAGTTCCTGGGGCTAGCCCTTTCCTTCACTGGGTCCTCAGGTTTCCTTTACCCTTAGATATGGGATTGGGTTAACTGGTTTCTATGGCCCCTTCCATTGGGAAGAGCTTAAGCTGCTGTTTTGCCTGAGGTGTAGTTCCTGCCTTCCTGGAGCTTGTAGTCTGGTTTAATGAGAGTATTCATTTCAGCTCCTTCCCTCCCCCTGCAGTGAGAGGGTATCATCTGATGAGCATGAGAAGGTGAATGCTAAGAAATGGCAGCAATCAGTCCCTCTTACAGTGTCACTTCTCTACCACCTGGAGAGAACCTTTGCCTTAGCCACAATCACTTTCCCTTTGACTGGTAGAGCCACCACTGATTTATAGTTTGCCAAATGCTTTATATATGAAAGTGCCCTTTGAACAGCCCTTTCAATTTTTTTTTTTTTCCAGGTTGATTCCAAAGATAGTTCTCATAATTCCACAAACTCTGAATTTGCAGCTGAAGCTGAGGGTCAGAGTGATATGATTGAGGAACCCAACAAGGTCCAGAAAAGGAAGAGGGATAGACTTCGAGACCAGGGCTCCACAATGATCTACTTAAAGGCTATCCAGGGCATCTTGGGGAAATCGATGCCAAAAAGGAAGGGAGAGGCTGCCACTAGGGCAAAACTAAGCACAGCAGAGCATCCCAGCCGTGGAGAAGGACCAGCAAGGAGTGAAGGAACAGCCAAGACTGCAGAAGGAGCAGCCAGGAATGTCACAGTCACTGCGGCTCAGGAGAAAGAGTCAACTCCAGAGGTCAGCATGAAGGAGGACAAGACCATCCCAGAGAGGAGCAGTTTCTATGACAGGAGGATAGTTATAGACCCTCAGGAGAAACCCAGTGAGGAGTCCCTTGGGGACCGAAGGACAGTCGTTGACAAATGCTCTCCACCCCTAGAGTTCTTGGATGACTCTAACTCTCATTTAGAAAATCAACAGGTAAGTCAAGCTTGTGCCAGGCTTTTGACTTTTTAGTTCTCTTGATGAAATGTGTTCCATCTTTCTAGTTTGATCCTAAATGTTAAGAATTAAAACAGTACTTTACTTAACTAGGCTTCCAGGAAACAAATGGATGGTTTTCTTCTAACATACTTTTCAGATTTTCAGAGTTATTAATAAACCTAAACTGAGTTTTTTTTTTTTTTTTTTTTTTTTTAAAAGGATTTATATGTTAGGATATGGGTTTGGCCGCTGTGTAAAAGGCCAAAATAACAGTGGCTTAAACAAAATAGTTTGGCTTAAGAAGGATGGCTCCATCATGTCAGAGATACTGGTGCCTTTTGTCTTGATGCTCTGCCACTCCTCAACACAGTAGCCATCTCTTGGTGTGAAATGGGTACTCTGTTAGGACTCAGGGTTTGTTATGTGGTCATTCTGGCCAGTGGGAAGGGGAGAAGAGGAAAGTGCATTCCTCCCCTCTTAAGAGCTTGGCTCAGGAGCTGCACATGTCGTATCTGCTGTTGACAAGAGTCTGGAAACCTGGCTGACACCTAGCTGCAAGGAAGTCTGGAAAATCAGTCTTCATCTAGGCAGACTTATACCTGGATAATCAGAGAAGAAGGGAAGGATGTCATTGGAGGGAAACTAGTTTTTAATACAGCTTATAATTGAGGGGAAGCATCAATTTTTTTTTTTTTTTTTTTTGAGATGGAGTCTCACTCTATTTC
Organism: Sapajus apella; assembly: GCF_009761245.1. Lineage (NCBI taxonomy): Eukaryota > Metazoa > Chordata > Mammalia > Primates > Cebidae > Sapajus > Sapajus apella. Next base: position 342,548 of record NW_022437153.1, read on the forward strand.
TCAGGCTTGAGTGCAGTGGCACGATCTTGGCTCATTGCAACCTCCGCCTCCTGGGTTCAAGTGATTCTCCTGCCTCAGTCTCCTGAGTAGCTGGGACTACAGGTGCGTGCCACCACGCCCAGCTAATTTTTGTACTTTTAGTAGAGATGGGGTTTTACCATGTTGGTCAGGCTGGTCTTAAACACCTGATCTTGTGATCTGCTCACCTTGGCCTCCCAAAGTGCTGGGATTACAGGCAGGAGCCATTGTGTCCTGCCACATTCCTCCATCTTACTTATCTCCACCCATCCTTTACTACAGCTCTTCAGGCAGCTTCTCCTGGGTTCAAGCAATTCTCCTGTCTCAGCCTCCTGAGTAGCTGGGATTACAGGCGTCTGCCACTATGCCTGGCTAATTTTTGGTATTTTTGGTCAATACGAGGTTTGACCATGTTGGCCTGGCTGGTCTTGAACCCCTGACCTGAGGTGATCCACCTGCCTCAGCCTACCAAAGTGCTCAGATTATAGGCGTGAGCCACCAAGCCTGGCCTCTTCTGGTTTTCTTGATGTCTGAAGTTATCTGATTTCTGAACCTTCAGCTCTGAAATTTCATGGTGGTAGTGTCCACTTTGCTTAGCATGGGACATTCCCTTTCCATGTACTTTAGCTGTGGGAAAAGCTCACGAATTATTATACTTTCCTGAGGTTTTCTTTCCATATTTTTCTTCTTTTTCTAGCTTCTGTTTTTTGGATGTTGCATTTTCAGGGCTGGTTCTCTAATTTTATTGCCTTTCTCCCTTGTTTCTAGCCAATTTCTTGCCTTACTTTGTAGGAGATTTCCTTTTCTTTATCTTCCAACTCAGCTGTTTATTTAGGTTTACTTTTCTGCTGTCATGCTTTTTTTTTTTTTTTTTGAGATGGAGGAGTCTCGCTTTCTCTCCCAGGCTGGAGTGCAGTGGTGCAATCTTGGCTCGCTGCAACCTCTGCCCGCCAGATTCAAGCATTCTCCTGCCTCAGCCTCCCGAGTAGCTGGGCTTACAGGTACACGCCACCATGCCTGGCTAATTTTTTGTATTTTTAGTAGAGTCAGGGTTTCACCATCTTGGCCAGGTTGGTCTTGAACTCTTGACCTCATGATCCACTCGCCTCAGCCTCCTACAGTGCTGGGATTACAGGCATGAGCCACCGCACCCGGCCCTACTGTCAGGCTTTTATTATCCAAGAGCTCTTTTGTTTTTTAATAGCATCTCTGTACTTGTTTCATCTTCTGTCATCTCTTTTAGAGAATTCATGGTAGTTTTTTAGCTTGGTTTTAGTTTTCTTGAAGTTGCTTCTATTTCTTTTGATCTTTTCTGTGTTACAGGCTGTCTTCACATCTCTAGTAATCTTTGGTTGTCTGTTTGTGATCAAGAATGGGAGGATTAAAAAGCTATTTGGAAGCTCTGAGTGCAAAGACTTTGATTTTTTTTTTTTTTTTGAGACAAAGTTTCATTCTTGTTGCCCAGGCTGGAGTGCAATGGCGTGTGGGCTAACCTCAACCTCTGCCTCCCGGGTTCATGCGATTCTCCTGCCTCAGCCTCCCAAGTACCTGCAATTACAGGCATGCACCACCACACGTAGCTGATTTTGTATTTATTTTTAGTAGAGATGGGGTTTTTCCATGTTGGTCAGGCTGGTCTTGAACTTCCAACCTGAGGTGATCTGCCCGCTTCAGCCTCTCAAAGTGCTGGGATTACAGGTGTAAGCCACCGTGCTTGACATCGCTGCTTTTAGGAAAGCCTCGAGACTGGTCACATTGCCCAGAGGAGCGTTTCCTAGTCTGCTTAGGAGGAAAGTTATCTGGGAGCTGGCTGGGGAAAGGGGAGGCTGGGGGATCTCAGCAGTCACTTAATCTTTCTCTTTTTGGTGCACACCATTTCCCTCCACTGAGCTGACCAGGCCGTATTCTAGAGATCCTTTTGTTTTACTGTCTTCAAACAACTCACCTTCTCTGAGTATGGGAAGGGAATCTGGGATTTAACTCATTGGAAACCAGATTTTACCCAGTTGTCCTCATTTTAATGTTTTGTAACTCCAGTTCTCAAGGGGCCCAGCACCACAGTGCCTGCTCTGTTCTGAGCTTTCCTGGTGCCTGGCTTAGGTGTCAGCCTTCTCTTGGTCTGCCAGTGAGGTGTTGTTCGGCCATCTGCTTTCCAGCCTCCAAGGCGTGATTGCTATAGTCTCTTGTTCTTTCTCTTCTGATGTTTTTGTTGTTTAGAGGGGTTTTATTTGTTGTTTGTTTGGTTTTTATGTTCTTTAGTTTTAGTGAGGTTTCAGGAAAGAGTCAAATAAGATGAATTTGTTCAGTTCATCCTTAGCCTTGAAAAGTTCTGGGAAATTTTCTTGGTTATTTGATTTCTTCTCTATTTTGTGCTTTGTCTCTTGGATGGAAATTTTAATTTTCTTTTCTTTCCAATGTATCCTTTTTAAAAAATTTTTTCTAGATGGTTTCTTCAACTTTGTCTTCTAACATTTATTTATTTTTTTGGGGTCTTTTTTTCCCCCTTTTTTCTGTGTGTGTGTGTGTGTTTTTAAATATCTGCTAAATTTTTTTCTTTTTGAGATGGAGTCTTACTCTGTGACCCAGGCTGGAATGCAGTGGTACCACCTTGGCCCACTGCAACCTCCAACTCCTGGGTTCAAGTGATTCTCCTGTTTTAGCCTCCTGAGTAGCTGGGATTACAGGCATGCGCCACCATACTCAGCTAATTTTTGTATTTTTAGTAGAGATGGGGTTTCACCATGTTGGCCAGGCTGGTCTTGAACTCCTGACCTCAGGTGATCCGCCTCCTTGAGCCTCCCAAATTGCTTGGATTACAGGTGTGAGCCACCATGCGCAGCCTAAGATTTTTTTTTCTTGTTTTCTTTTTTTGATAAAAGAATTCAGAAGGACCAGCTTAAGAATTTTAGTTTGTAAAAGTTTTTGTCACTCAGGTTGGAGTGTAGTGGCATGATCATAGCTCATTGTAGCTTTATTTTTCTGTGGTCCTCTTGGTTTAACTTTTCCAAGCATCAGGCTTTGTCTTTTGCTGGGCCATCTGTACAGGGTGGGAGCAGGGACCTGCATATCTTGACAGACTTCAACTCCTATTTTCATCTCCAGCTTCACTCTAATTCTGAGGTCTGGCATCTCCAATTCCTGAGTCTTTCTGGGGTCCTGTAGTCTGGTTCCAGGTTTTTCTCACTGAAGGCTTAGGTTTTGGCCATGTGATCTGCTTGGGCGATAATCAGTAACCCATCTGCTTTCTAGCATTCAATGTCCCCTGCCCTGTTATTCCTGAATAACATCCAATTTTTACTTAATTTGCTTTGCTGTTCATTTTGTGTGCTTTCTCCTTGTAGGTTTATACCTTTTCAAATATATTTCCTGTAATTTTAGAAGTGTTTTTGGGAGGGAAGGACAAAAACTCTATGTGCTATGTACACAATTGAAAATTCCCATATAAAGTAGGTTTGTGAGTTATTTTCCTACCAAATATGCAGTGGGTGTGTTTTCTGTCTAATGTAGATCATCTTATTTGGCTGCCTTGAATTCCTGTGTATAGATGAATTTTCTAAAGTTATACTCAAACTTCCCCTTCATGAGACTGGTGACATTTAGATTTTCTCTTAATCTGTTTGGAGGCAGCACAGTATGGTAGGTGAGCATGTGAGTGTTGGGATCAGACCATTTGGGTTTAAATCCTGGCCCTGCCACTCGAATTAGGATCTTGAGAAAGTCAGCCTCCTTGAGCCCCAGTTTTTTCCTGTGTGTAAAATGGGCCAGTTGTTCAAATGTTATCACTCGTAAAAAGCTAATAAAGGGCCAGCAAACTTTTCTGTAAAGGGCCAGATGCATTTTGGGTTTACAGCTCCTGTTGCAACTATTCAACTCTGCATGAAAATGGCCATAGACGACATATAAGTGAATGGGTCTGACTGTATTCCAATAAAACTATTTACACCAATAGGCCGTGTATTGGATGCTTGTGGGCTACAGCATACAGAACCCTGAATTAATACATGATTATTCTTTGCTTAATGCCCAGTAGTAGGCGCTCAATAATTTCACTTTAAATTTTACCATACAGGCTTAAACCTAAGGCAGTCTTTTTTTTTTTTTTTTTTTTTTTTTTGAGCTAGAGTCTTGCTCTATCACCCAGGCTAGAGGGTAGTGGCTCACTGCAACTTCTGCCTCCCAGTTTCAAGTGATTCTCGTATCTCGGCCTCCTGAGCAGCTGGGGTTACAGGCATGCACAACCACGTTTGGATAATTTTTTGTATTTATAGTAGAGGTGGGGTTTTGCCATGTTGCCCAGACTGGTCCAGAACTCTTCAGCTCAGGTGATATGCCTGCTTCGACCCCCCAAAGTGCTGGGATTACAGATGTGAGCCACCGCGCCCCGCCAAGGCAGTCTTGAATATAGGCAATCTCCTATTTCTTCTGACGAAAAAAATCTAAAAACATTTTCATAGCCAACCCGACTCTAAAAACCTTTCAAGGATTAAATGACATAATTATTATATCTGTTTATGGTATGTTTCTAGTTACATGTGCATTTTTGAGACTGTTTTGTTCCTTACTTTGCCACTTTCCTGTCCAGTCAGTGATTAAATTTCCCTGTTTCATGATTGTTTTGGTTCATTTGAAACAGGATCCAAATGAGAACTGTGTGGCAATTTTTAAATGTGTCAAATCTCTTTGTCACTATAGATTCTTCCTTCTCCCCCTCCAAGATGTTATAATTTATTTGTTGTAAAAAATGGGATCGTCTGTCTGGTTTTTGCTGATGAGAGTATAGCACTTTTTGAATCTGTATATATTGTCCTTGGAAATTTTATTACAAGTCGCAAATAGTCATATCACATTGAGGCAGTCTGTTTCCATTTTTCCTTGAGGTGTGTTTTTGGGATTGCCATAATGTAACCATCTCCAGATATTTTTTAAGATTACTTTTTGAGTAAGTGTAGCCCCATGGTTCAAAAATAAAAGGTAATTAGTGAAAAGTACCTTTTAAATTCAGTCCTGTTTTGTCCTTTTCTTCCACCTAGATAACCACTGTTAGAAATTTGAATATTTTTTGGCCGGGCATGGTGCTCATTCCTTTAATCCCAGCACTTTGGGAGGCTGAGGCGGGCGGATCACTAGAGGTCGTCCTGAGTTCAAGACCAGCCTGGCCAACATGGTGAAACTCTGTCTCTACTAAAAATATAAAAGTTAGCTGGTCATGTAGCATGTGCCTATAGTCCCAGCTACTCCGTAGGCCGAAGCAGGAGAATCACTTGAACCTGGAGGCAGATCTTGTAGTGAGCTGAGATTGCGCCACCGCACTCCAGCCTGGGTGACAGAGGGAGACTTCGTCTCAAGAAAAGAAAGGAAATTTGAGTATTTTTCCAGTATTACCTTTAACCATATTGTTTTTTTAAAAGTTATCTTAAAACCCAAAAAGTAATCCTTAAGAGGTTTTTAAAAAATGACATTCAGTGCTTAGAACTGTGAAGGAGTAACCCCAGGAATAATTTATTCATATGAAGTCTGTTACATTTCATCACCTCCCCCTCCCATTTTTTAAGAAAATGGGTTTAGAAGGCCGGGCATGGTGTCTCATGCCTGTAATACCAGTACTTTGGGAGGTGGGTGGATCAACTGAGTTGGGGAGTTTGAGACCAACATGGAGAAACCCCATCTCTACTAAATACACAAAGTTAGCCAGGTGTGGTGGCAGGCGCCTGTAATCCCAGCTACTTGGGAGGCTGAGGCGGGAGAATTGCTTGAATCTGGGAGGCGGAGGTTGCAGTGAGCTGAGATCTCGCCATTTGCACTCCATACTGGGTGACAAGAGCGAAACTCCGTCTCAAAAAAAGAAAATGAGTTTAGGGAACCTCTATAAGCATCTTAAATTAGCTTTGTTGAGCTCTGTTTGGAGTCGTCTTCCTCAAACCAAAGAATACACCTTGTAATACAACGGGCTTTGTAACTATTTGGATATAAAGTGGTACCTTTTCTGAGGAATCATTTTTTGGGGAAAACCTTACCTTATATTTGAGCTTTTGGGGATTTTAATCAGATTAACTTTTGTGTTGTTGAAAACAGTGGTAAAACACATCTTGAAGAGCTAAATTGCAAAGATGCTAATGTGTTACCATATATGATAAACACTTTAACTTTCAGATGCACTTATACAAAAGTAGACATACTTGTAATTCCAGTATGTCTCAGGACATACTCAGAAAATTCAGCAGGGGGGACAAAACCTTGTCAAGCTTAGGCAAGACTGCAATTTTTAATTGTCTGGGTTGATGGAAATTTTCTGTTATAAGCAAGATAGTTTGTGAGGGGTTGTTCTCCCTTACTGATAAATTTTTAAAGGTTTTAGGGGAAATTGTAAACATTCAAATTAAACAATAGTATATTGAATCACCAGGTGCCCATCACCCAGCTTCAGGAGTTGAGATTAAATTTAAAATGTGCTACATTTAAATTAGCTTGCATTTTAGGAAAGATTCTTGTTTGAATATTTCTGCCATTTGAGGAGTAGCTGCAAGAAGTCTAAGACAGGAAAGTGTAAAATGGGAAATGGGTAATTCATTTAACTTGTGTTTTTTTTTTTGTTTTTTTTTTTTTTGAGACGGAGTTTCACTCATGTTACCCAGGCTGGAGTGCAACGGCACGATCTCGGCTCACCGCAACCTCCGCCTCCTGGGTTCAGGCAATTCTCCTGCCTCAGCCTCCTGAGTAGCTGGGATTACAGGCACGCACCACCATGCCCAGCTAATTTTTTGTATTTTTAGTAGAGACGGGGTTTCACCATGTTGACCAGGATGATCTCGATCTCTTCACCTTGTGATGCACCCGCCTCGGCCTCCCAAAGTGCTGGGATTACAGGCTTGAGCCACCGCTCCCAGCCCTAACTTGTGTTATTAATACTTGTTTCCTGTTATAGATAAGGGCATGAAATATTAGTACAGGCAACATAAATAGTTTTGTTCCATTTTAATCAGATAATTTATCTAGAATGCTCTTTCATTGTGAATTTTTTTTATGTGAATTACATGTACTCATAAAAACATTAAGAGAACTTTGTAAGGCTTCTTGCTGAAGCCTTCTGGCATTGGCAGGTATAGAATTGAAATTGATCTGCTTACTGTATTTCTTGAACCTGGTCTGCATCACAGTTACAGGGAGAATTAAATACAGACTCCTTGGCCCCACCCTAGATCTATTGAATCACAGTATCTCAGGGTGGAATGGGCCTTAAAAATATGTTTTTAAAATGCTCCCTAGTTGATGGAGATGTGAATCTAAGTTCAGGCACCATTTATTCTACAAATTAATTCAGTAAATATTCATGAGCACTTATTATCTGTCAGGCACTGTTATAGGTGTTTGGGAGACATCAGTGAAGAAAAATAAAAATTCCTGACCTTGTGGAGCTTACCTTTTCTAGCAGGACTAAATCTATTTAGTGCAAGGAATGGTTGTTTCAGTTACTGTTGCTAGTTAGTAGCTTAAAATAACTTTTAGTTTGCTCTCAGTTTTGTGGGTCAGGATTTCAGAAAGGTCTACACTGGGCAGGTCTTGCTTGAGGAGCCCCATGTGGTTCCTTTCAGATATTGGCCAGGGGCTGTCATCATCCGAGAGTGTGGCTGGGCTGGACATCGGAGATGCTCACTTACATGGTGGACAGATGCTGGCTGTCAGCTGGGAGGTCAGCCACGTTGTATACTGGCACACCTACACGTGGCTGCTCTGTCATTTGGGTAGTTGGACTTCTTACATGGTGTTTGGCTTGCTCCAGAGTAAGCACGCGGAGTGAACCAGATGGAAGTTACAAAGTCCCTTCTGACCTGGCTTTGGAAGCTACACGGTTTCAGTTCTGGTGCATTCTGTTGGCTATAAGTAAGTCTCTAGGTAGGTCCATATTAAGTGGAGGGGTCACAGACCCTACTCTCTCTTTTTTTTTATTTTTATTTTTATTATACTTTTAAGTTCTGGGGTACATGTGCAGATGGTGCAGGATTGTTGCATAGGTATACACATGCATGCCACGGTGGTTTGCTGCATCCATCCGCAACCCCTGCCCCGTCACCTACATTAGGTATTTCTCCTAATGTTACCCCCCCATCCCCCCACCCCCTGCTATCCTTTCCCTGGCCCCCCACCCCTCAACAGGCCCCAGTGTATGATATTCCCCTCCCTGTGTCCATGTGTTCTCATTGTTCAACACGCACTTACGAGTGAGAACATGCGGTGTTTGGTTTTCTTTTCTTGTGTCGGTTTGCTGAGAATGATGGTTTCCAGCTTCATCTATGTCCCTGCAAAGGACATGAACTCTTCCTTTTTATGGCTGCATCATATTCCATGGTGTATATGTGCCACATTTTCTTTATCCAGTCTGTCATTGATGGACATTTGGGTTGGTTCCAAGTCTTTGCCATTATAAACAATGCTGCAGTGAACATATGTGTGCATGTGTCTTTATAACAGAACGATTTATAATCCTTTGGGTATATACCCAGCAATGGGATTGCTGGGTCAAATGGTATTTCTATTTCTAGATCCTTGAGGAATTGCCACACTGTCTTCCACAATGGTTGAACTAATTTATACTCCCACCAACAGTGTAAAAGTGTTCCTATTTCTCCACATCCTCTCCAGCATCTGTTGTCTCCAGATTTTTTAATGGTTGCCATTCTAACTGGTGTGAAATGGTATCTCAATGTGGTTTTGATTTGCATTTCTCTAATGCAATGATGATGAGCATTTTTTCATATGTCTGTTGGCTGCATAAATGTCTTCTTTTGAAAAGTGTCTGTTCATATCCTTCACCTGCTTTTTTTTTCCTTGTAGATTTTAGTTCTATGTAGATTCGGGATATTAGCCCTTTGTCAGATGAGTAGCTTGCAAAAATTTTTTCCCATTCTGTTGGTTACCAGTACTTGCTAATGATTGTTCCTTTTGCTGTACAGAAGCTCTTAAGTTTAGTTAGATCCCATTTGTCTATTTTGGCTTTTGTTGCCATTGCTTTTGGTGTTTTAATCATTAAGTCCTTGCCTATGCCTGTGTCCTGAATGGAAATGTCTAGGTTTTCTTCTAGGGTTTTTATGGTGTTAGGTCTTATGTTTAAATCTTTAATCCATCTGGAGTTAATTTTGGTATAAGGTGTAAGGAAGGGGTCCAGTTTCAGCTTTCTGCCATATGGCTAGCCAGTTTTCCCAACACCATTTATTAAACAGGGAATCCTTTCTCCCTTGCTTGTTTTTGTCAGGTTTGTCAAAGATTGGATGGTTGTAGATGTGTGGTGTTACTTCTGAGGACTCTGTTCTGTTCCATAGGTCTATATTTCTGTTTTGGTACTGGTACCATGCTGTTTTGATTACTGTAGCCTTGTAGTGTAGTTTGAAGTCAGGTAGTGTGATGCCTGCTGCTTTGTTCTTTTTGCTTAGGATTGTCTTGGCTATGCAGACTCTTTTTTGGTTCTGTATGAAGTTTAAGGTGGTTTTTTCCAGTTCTGTGAAGGTCAATGGCAGCTTGATGGTGATCGCATTGAATCTATAAATTACTCCTCTCTTATTTCCTTGAGCAGTGATTTGTAGTTCTGCTTGAAGAGGTCCTTCACATTCCTTGTTAGTTGTATTCCTAGGTATTTTATTCTTTTTGTAGCAATTATGAATGGGAGTTCGCTCATAATTTGGCTCTCTGTTATTGGTGTATAGGAATGCTTGTGGTTTCTGCACATTGATTTTGTATCCTGAGACTTTGCTGAATTTGCTTATGATGATAAGGAGATTTTGGGCTGAGACGATGGGGTCTTCTAAATATACAATTATGTCATCTGTAAATAGAGACAATTTGGCTTCCTCTTTTCCTAATCGAATCCCCTTTATTTCTTTTTCTTGCCTAATTGCTGTGACTAGAACTTCCATTACTATGTTGAATAGGAGTGGTGAGAGAGGGCACCCTTGTCTAGTGCCAGTTTTCAAAGGGAATGCTTCCAGTTTTTGTCCATTCAGTATGATATTGGCTGTGAGTTTGTCATAAATGGATTTTATTATTTTGAGATACGTTCCATTGATACCTAGTTTACTGAGAGTTACCATAAAGGTTGTTGAATTTTGTCGAAGGCCTTCTCTGCATCTATTGAGGTAATCATGTGGTTTTTGTCTTTGGTTCTGTTTATGTGATGGATTACGTTTATAGATTTGCGGATGTTAAACCAGCCTTGCATCCCCGGGATGAAGCCTACTTGATCGTGATGGATAAGCTTTTAGATGTGCTGTTGGATTCGGTTTGCCAGTATTTTATTGAAGATTTTCGCAACAATGTTCATCATGGATATTGGCCTGAAATTTTCTTTTTTAGTTGTGTCTCTGCCAGGTTTTGGTATCAGGGTGATGTTGGTCTCATAAAATGAGTTAGGGAGGATTCCTCCTTTTTGTATTGTTTGGAATAGTGTCAGAAGGAATGGTACCAGCTCATCATTGTATGTCTGGTAGAATTCAGCTGTGAACCTGTCTGGTCCTGGACTTTTTTTGGTTGTTGTAGGCTATTAATTGCTGCCTCAGCTTCAGACTTTGTTATTGGTCTATTCAGGGATTCAACTTCTTCCTGGTTTAGTCTTGGGAGGGTGTAAGTATCCAGGAATTCATACATTTCTTCTAGATTTACTGGTTTATGTGCATAAAGGTGTTTGTAGTAATCTCTGATGGTTGTTTATATTTCTGTGGAATTGGTGGTGATATCTCCTTTATCATTTTTTTATTGCATCTATTCGATTCTTCTCTCTTTTTTTTATTAGTCTCGCTAGTGGTCTATTTTGTTGATCTTTTCAAAAAAACCGCTCCCGGAGTTATTGATTTTTTGAAGGGTTTTCTGTGTCTTTATCTCTTTCAGTTTTGCTCTGATCTTAGTTATTTCTTGTCTTCTGCTAGCTTTTGAATTTGATCATGCCCCTCTAGTTCTTTTAGTTGTGATGATAGGGTGTTGATTTTAGATCTTTCCTCGCTTCTCATGTGGGCATTTAGTGCTTTAAATTTCCCTCTAGACACTGCTTTAAATGTGTCCCAAAGATTCTGGTGTGTTGTGTCTTCGTTCTCTTTGGTTTTGAAGAACATCTTTATTTCTGCCTTCATTTTATTATTTATCCAGTAGTAATTCAGGATCAGGTTGTTGAGTTTCCATGTAGTTGTGTGGTTTTGAGTGAGTTTCTTAATCCCGAGTTCTAATTTGATTGCACTGTGGTCTGAGAGACTGGTTGTTACAATTTCCATTCTTTTGCATTTGCTGAGGAGTGATTTCCTTTCAATTACGTGGTCAGTTTTAGAGTAAGTGCGATGTGGTTCTGAGAAGAATGTGTATTCTGTGGATTTAGGGTACAGAGTTCTGAAGAAGTCTGTTAGGTCTGTTTGGTCAGGTCCTGGATATCTTTGTTAATTTTCTGTCTTGTTGATCTGTCTAATATTGACAATGGAGTGTTAAATTCTCCCACTATTACTGGGTGGGAGTCTAAGTCTCTCTCCTGTGTTGCGTGCATATGTATTTAGATTAGCTTGCTCTTGTTGCATTGATCCCTTTACCATTATGCGCTTCTTTGTCTCTCTTGATCTTTGTTGGTTTAAAGTCCATTTTATCAGAGACTAGGATTGCAACCCTTGCTTTTTTTTTTGCTTTCCATTTGCTTGGTAAATCTTCCTCCATCCCTTTATTTTGAGTCTTTGTATGTCTTTGCACGTGAGATGGGTCTTCTCAATACAGCACACTGATGGGTTTTGACTCTTTATCCAATTTGCCAGTCTGTGTCTTTTGATTGGGGCATTTAGCCTATTTACATTTAAGGTTAATACTGTTATGTGTGAATTTGATCCTGCCATTTTGATACTAGTTGGTTGTTTTGCCCATTAGTTGATGCAGTTTCTTCATTGTGTTGATGGTCTTTACCATTTGGTATGTTTTTGCAATGGCTGGTACTGGTTGTTCCTCTCCATGTTTAGTGCTATTTTCAGGAGCTCTTGTAAAGCAGGCCTGGTGGTGACGAAATCGCTCAGCAATTGCTTGTCCGTAAAGGATTTTATTTTTCCTTCCCTTACGAAGCTTAGTTTGGCTGGATATGAAATTCTGGGTTGAAAGATATTTTCTTTAAGGATGTTGAATATTGGCCCCAACTCTCTTCTGGTTTCTAGGGTTTCTGCTGAGAGAGCCGCTGTGAGTCTGATGGGCTTCCCTTTGTGGGTACCCAACCTTTCTCTCTGGCTGCCCTTAGCATTTTTTCCTTCATTTTAACCCTGGTGAATCTGATGATTATGTGCCTTGGGGTTGCTCTTCTTGAGGAATGTCTTTGTGGTGGTCTCTGTATTTCCTGGATTTCAATGTTGGCCTGCCTTGCTACATTAGGAAAGTTCTCCTGGATAATATCCTGAAGAGTGTTTTCCAGCCTGGTTTCATTCTCCCCATCACATTCAGGTATACTGATCAAACATAGATTAGGTATTTTCACATAATCCCATATTTCTTGGAGGATTTATTCATTTCTTTTCACTTTTTTCTCTAATCTTGCCTTCTTATTTCATTGAATTGATCTTCAGTCTCTCATATCCTTTCTTCTGCTTGATTGATTTGGCTGTTGAAACTATTGTATGCTTTGCGAAGTTCTTGTGCTGTGTTTTTCAACTCCATCAAGTCACTTATATTCTTCTCTAAGCTGGTTATTCTAGTTAGCATTTCGTCTAACCTTTTTTCAAGGTTCTTAATTTCTTTGCATTGGGTTAGAATATGCTCCTTTAGCTCAGAGAAGCTTGTTATTACCCACCTTCTGACGCCTTCTTCTGTCAGTTCATCAAACTCATTCTCCATCAAGTTTTGTTCCCTTGCTGGTGAGGAGCTTTGATCCCTTGGAGGAGAGGAGGTGAGCTGATTTCTTCCCATCTTTGTGGATTTATCTACCTTTGTAGTTGGTGACTTTCAGATGGGGTCTCTGAGTGGATGTCCTTTCTGTTGATGTTGAAGCTATTTCTTTCTGTTTTTAGTTTTCCTTCTAACAGGCCCCTCTGCTGCAGGACTGCTGGAGGTCCACTCCAGACCCTGCTTGCCTGGGAATCACCCACGGGGGCTGTGGAACAGCAAGGATTGCTGCCTGTTCCTTCCTCTGGTAGCTACGTCCCAGAGGGGTACCTGCCAGATGTCAGCTCTCCTGAATGAGGTGTTTCTTGGATATATGGGGGTCAGGGAGCCACTTGAGGAGGTAATCTGTCCCTTATCAGAGCTCAAGTGCTGTGCTGGGAGCTCCATTGCTCCCTTCAGAGCTGTTGGGCAGGAATGTTTGTCTTCTGAAATGGAACTCACAACCATTCCTTTTCCCAGGTGCTCTGTCCCGGGAAGGTGGGGCTTTATTTATAAGTCCCTGAGGGGCTGCTGCCTTTTTTTCAGAGATGCCCTGCACAGCTAGGAGGGAGTCTAGTCACAAGTCTGCCTGCAGCGCCTTGCTGAGTTGCCGTGGGCTCCACCCAGCTGCTGTGTAAACTTCCTTGCGATTTTGTTTACCAGGCAAAGTTAGAACTGCCTTGGTAATGGCGGTCGCCCATCCCCCCACGGAGCTCGACTGTCCCAGGTCAAGCTCAAACTGCTGTGCTGGCTGTGAAAATCTCAAGCCGGTGGGTTTCAGTTTGCTGGTCTTTGTTGGGGTGGGACCCGCCAAGCCAGATCACTTGGCTCCCTGCCTTCAGCCCCTTTTACTTCAGGGGAATGGGTGGTTCTGTCTCTCAGGCATTCTAGGTGCTGTCTAAAATGGCTGCCCAGTTTTGTGCTGGAAACTCGCAGTGCTGGCTGGAACAGTGGCCCAGTTTTGTGCTGGAAACCGCGGTGTTGGTGGTGTTGGCACTGGTGGGAATTTCCTGGTCTGTGGGCCGTTAAGACCATGGGAAAAGTGCAGTACCTGAGCCTGAGCGCCAGAGTGTCTGAAAAAGTCCCTGATGGCCTCCCTTGGGTGGGAGAGGGAGTCGTCTGGCTCCTTGCACTTCTGGGTGAGGCTACGTCCCACCCTGCCTCGGTTTGCCCTTGGGCTATACCCACTGTCCAACCAGTCCCATTGAAATGAACCTGATACCTCGGTTGGAAACGTGGAGATCACTCGCATTCTGTGTCACTGTTGCTGGGAAGTGTGCTCTAGAGCTGTTCCTATTTGGCTGTCTTGGCAGAAGTCTCCCCCACCCACCCCCCCGCCTTTTTTTTTTTTTTTTTTCTTCTGAGACAGTCTCTCTCAGCCACCCAGGCTGGAGTGCAGTGGTGTGATCTTGGCCCACTGCAACCACAGTCTCCTGGGTTCAAGCAAGTCTCCCTTCTCAGCCTCCCGAGTAGCTGGGATTACAGGCACCTGCCATCATGCCCATCTAATTTTTGTATTTTAGTAGAGACAGGGTTTCACCATGTTGGCCAGGCTGGTCTTGAACTCCTGACCTCAGGTGATCTGCCCGCCTTAGCCTCCCAAAGTGCTGGGATTACAGGCATGAGCCAGTGTGCCTGGCCAGACCCCACTCTCAGCTGGGAGAAGGGTCGAATAATTTGGGAACCCAGTGGCCAGGTGCCATGGCTCATGCCTGTAATTTTAGCACTTTGGGAGACCAAGGCAGGAGGATTGCTTGAGTCTAGGAGTTTGAGACCATCCTGGGCAATATAGGGAGACCCGCTACGTACAAGAAATTAGCCAGGTGTGGTGGTGTGTGCCTGTAGTCCCAGCTACCTGGATGGCTGAGGCAAGAGGATCACTTGAGCCCAGTAGTTAAAGGCTGCAGTGAGCTGAGATCTCACCACTGCATTCCAGCCTGGGCGACAGAGCAAGACCCCGTCTGAAAAAGAATAAAACTGTCACAACTGTTGTAGTTTCACATTTTGAATATATCGAGGACAGTGTTAGGAAAAGCTGGGCACTGCTTTTCTCTAAAATCTCCAATCTGTAGTGTGTTCTAGAGAGCAATTTTTCTCAAGAGGGGTCAGTAAGAAAGAGATACAGGTAGAGCACCGCCTTTAGGAGGGCCTGATGAGGCCACGGTTATAGGCCTTTTCTCTGAACCCAATACAGCTGTTCACAGCAGTAACCTGGCTCAGTTCTGGACATTTCTGGAAATTGTAAGGAAACCAGGTGACAGGGTGAGCTAATGAGCCAGTGCAAAGCTGTCACCATGGCCAGAACAAGCCAGGATTTATGTTCAGCTGATGATAGCCTGGGAGGCCATCTTCACATAGAAAGGCTAACCCACTGTTGTGTGCCTTCTTTTGTGCAGCATAAAGATAGAGAGGTGGTGATGGAGCAACCCTCTTCTGGAAGTGACTGGTCTGATGTTGAGGAGATCTCCACGGTCAGATTCTCTCAGGAGGAACCTGTCTTGCTGAAACCCTCAGCCGTTCCAGAGCCTTCTTCCTTCACCACTGACTACGTCATGTACCCGCCTCATTTGTACAGTAGTCCTTGGTGTGACTACGCCAGCTATTGGACCAGCAGCCCCAAGCCTTCCAGCTACCCCTCCACAGGGAGTGGCATCAACGATGCAGCCCAGGTTGGGAGGAGCAGCTGGAGCCACCTGAGTGATTATTCCCCCAACTCTTCAGGGAGTGCCCAAAACACCTCCAGAGACATGGTGGCCTCAGAGGAAGGCCGGTCCCAGAATTCTCGTTCATTTCGCTTTTCCAGAATCTTAGAAGAAAGAGAGGTGAAGGAGAAAAGAACATTCCAAGAGGAGACGCCACCGCGTCCTTGTGGAGGACATTCATCCAGCTCCCTGCCAAAGAGCCACTGCGAGCCAAGCCTAGAGGAGGGCTTCATTGACACCCATTGTCACTTGGACATGCTCTATTCCAAGTTGTCTTTCCAAGGGACCTTTAAAAAGTTCAGAAAAATTTACAGCAGCTCCTTCCCAAAGGAATTTCAGGGTTGTATCTCTGACTTCTGTGACCCTCGCACCTTGACAGATTGCCTATGGGAGGAGCTATTAAAAGAGGATCTGGTGTGGGGGGCCTTTGGCTGTCACCCTCATTTTGCACGTTACTACAGTGAGAGTCAAGAAAGAAATCTTTTGCAAGCCTTAAGGCACCCCAAGGCTGTAGCATTTGGGGAAATGGGCTTGGATTACTCTTACAAGTGCACCACGCCTGTCCCAGAACAGCACAAGGTAACCAGCCTCTCTTTAGTCTGCTTATAGTTTTAGTTTTTCTTTTAGTTGTTGAAGCCTGACAATAAGGGTTTATCTAATTTTAGAACTAAAGAATTTAGTTAGAATCCCTAAAAATGCAGAGTGCTTGCTCTCATCCAGACTATCTAGATACCATTGGTTAAATGCTTTACAAACTATTTCTTACTGTTTAGCTTTACTATGGAAGTTGGGGGAGAAGTACTTTGTGACTTTTGAGATGTAGTCTTGCTCTGTCACCTAGGCTATATATAGTGCAATGGTGTGATCTTGGCTCACTGCAACCTTTGCCTCCCGGGTTCAAGCGATTCTCCTGCCTCAGCCTCCTGAGGAACTGGGACTACAGGCGCTCGCCACTGTGCCTGGCTAATTTTTGTATTTTTAGTAGAGACGGGATTTCAGCCTCTTGGCCAGGCTGGTCTCGAACTCCTAAACTTGTGATCCGCGTGCCTCAACCTCCCAAAGTGCCGAGATTACAGGCGTGAGCAAACTGCACCAGGCCACTTTGTGACTTTTTGTGGCTAATGATATCGATGTCAAAACATTTGTTTTCTTTCCTTCTCAGGAAGCAACAAGCTTTAGGTTTTCTTAATTTATTTTTTGAGAGGGAGTCTTACTCATTTGTCCAGCCTGGAATGCAGTAGGGCAATCTCAGCTCATTGCAACCTCCGCCTCCCATGTCCAAATATTCTCCTGCCTCAGCCTTTCAAATAGCTGGGATTACAGGCATGTGCCACCACACCCGCCTAATTTTTGTATTTGTAAAGATGGGGTTTCACCATGTTGGCCAGGCTGGTCTCGAACTCTTGACCTCAAGGTGATCTGGCTGCTTCACCCTCCCAAAGTGCTGGGATTACAGGCATGAGCCATTATGCCCAGCCTGGTTTTCTTTCTTTATTTTTTAATGTGTCCATTGCAGAATATTTGAAAAAATATTTAAAAATGCATAATTTCTCATTCAACCAAAGATCATGGCTAATACTCTGTATTTTTTTCTTTCTTTCTTTTTTTTTTTTTTTTTTTTTTTTTTTAAGATGGAGTTTCGCTCTTGTTGCCCAGGCTGGAGTACAATGGTGCAATCTTGGCTCACCATAACTTCTGCCTCCCAGTTTCAAGTGATTTATCCTGCCTCAGCCTCCTGAGTAGCTGGTATTATTATATGCATGCATCACCACACCGAGCTAATTTTGTATTTTTTTTTTTTTTTTTTGAGACGGAGTTTTGCTCTTGTTACCCAGGCTGGAGTGCGATGGCGCAATCTCGGCTCACCGCAACCTCCGCCTCCTGGGTTCAGGCAATTCTCCTGCCTCAGCCTCCTGAGTAGCTAGGATTACAGGCACACGCCTCCATGCCCAGCTAATTTTTTGTATTTTTAGTAAAGACGGGGTTTCACCATGTTGACCAGGATGGTCTTGATCTCTTCACCTTGTGATGCACCCGCCTCGGCCTCCCAAAGTGCTGGGATTATAGGTGTGAGCCACAGAGCCTGGCAAATATATTTTTCCTTTTCTTTTCTTTTTGTTTTTGGTGACAGAGTCTCGCTCTGTTACCCCCGGCTGGAGTACAGTGGTGTGATCTTGGCTTACTGCAGTCTCGGCCTCCTGGGCTCAAATGATTCTCCTACCTCCCCTCCTACCTGGGACTGCAGGTGTGTGGCACCTTGCCTGGCTAATTTTTATATTTTTAGTAGAGGTGGGGTTTCACCATGTTCACTTGACTAGTCTCGAACTCCTGACCTCAACTGATCCCCTTGCCTTGGCTTTTGAAAGTGCTGGGATTACAGGTGTGAGCCACTGTGCCTGGCCTCTGTTAATATTTTCCCTCCAATATTTTTTGAGCACAGTGCTTTGGCAGCGTAAGAGTTCTAGTATTTTAGAATTTTTTTTCCCCAGAGATAATGTCTTTGCTGCTCATGCTGGAATTCAGTGGCACAGTCATAGCTTACTGCAGCCTCAACCTCCAGGGCTCAAATGATCCTCCCACCTCAGCCTCCTAAGTAGCTGGGACTGCAGGTGCACACCACCATGCCTGGCTAATTAAAAAAAAATTTTTTTTTTTTTTTTTTTTGAGTTGGAATCTTGCTAGGCTTGAGGGCAGTGGTGCAATCTCAGCTCACTGCAACCGCCGCTTCCTGGGTTCAAGTGATTTTCCTGGCTCAGCCTTCTGAGTAGATGGGATTACAGGTGCCAGCCACCACACCCAGCTAATTTTTTTTTTTTTTTTTTTTTTAGAGACATAGTGTCCCAGGCTGGAGTGCAATGGCATGATCTTGGCTTACTGCAGCCTCCATTTCCAGCGTTCAGATGATTCTCTTGCTTCAGCCTCCTGAATAGCTGGGATTAGAAATTCCCGCCACCACATCCAGCCAATTTTTTGTATTTACAGGATCACACCTGTAATCCCAGCACTTTGAAAGGCCAAGATGGGTTGACAGCTTGAGGGCAGAAGTTTGAGACCAGCCTGGCCAACATGGTGAAACCCCGTCTCTACTAAAAATACAAAAATTAGCTGGTGGCTCAGACCTGTAATTAGCCAGTGGCTCATGCTTGTAATCCCAGTACTTTGGGACACCAAGGCGGGCGGATCACTTGAAGCCAGGAGTTGGAGAGCAGCCTGGCAATATGGCGAAACCCTGCCTCTACAAAAAAAAAAAAAAAAAAAAAAAATGCTGGATATGATGGCACGTGCCTAAGTTCCCAACTACTCAAGAGGCTGAGGCAGGAGAATTGTTTGAGCCTGAGAGGTTGAGGCTGCAGTGAGCCATGATCATGCAGCAGCCTGGGTGACAGAGTGAGACCCTTTCTCAAAACAAAATTAACAGGGTCTCAGATCTGCATTTAAAGGTCTGTAGGGCACCCTGCACAACAAACTGAACTAGAAGTGATAGCATAGGGTGATAAATACAGTCTCGCAGGTGTCATTTGGCTTGGTGAGGTGTGACTCAAGACTGGAAGATAATGAGCCTGAGGAAATGCTGGCTGGGGGAGGGCTAAGCTGCCTGTAACGGAGAGGAAGACTAGGAAATACTTGTCAACACCAGAGACTCCTAGGCTGGGTGGAGTATATGGATATACTGTTTTGATGTAAATAAATAATGTGGCACCCAAATGAGGTGAATGGTGGTGACTGGCAACTGTACCTAGTTGGACATCAGTACTGAGTTGCATTTACTAAAAGCACAGCAGTTGGCAAGTTCTTGATGTGTCCTGCTGAGTGTTTTATCTTGTGAAGGGAAGAACAACCTATAGAGAGCTGGGTGCCATGGCTCACAGCTGTAGTTCCAATACTTTGGGAGCCTGAGACAAGAGATTGCTTGAGCCTACGAGTTCAAGATCAGCCTAGGCACCATAGTGAGACTCTGTCTCTATTACATAAAAAAAAAAAAAAAAAAAAGCCTATGGAAGGACTGTATCTGGCCAAGATGATAGGGTGCCAGACCTGGCTTATTGTAAGAGAGCTTGGATGCTATATCTAAGGTTTTCTGGAAGCACTGGAAAATAGAGAAAAGCAAAACAATGGGAGAAAGCATGAGTAGTTATTCTGCTTGGAGCAAATTACTGTTAACTTTTTCCTTGTTGATCTGTGTATTTACAGATTATTTAACTCATAAGCGTTAGATCATGAATAGTTTGTAAGTTGCACACATCAGCCAATATGAGTATGAAATACAGTCATATTGGGAGAGTAGACTGTTCTTTGCTATCCAGGCCACATCTCTTTACTTGTGTTAAAGAGGAATTAATTAATTATTAAGGTAATAAATATTCAAGAGATACTCAGGGCAACCCACAGGAGAGACTAACCCTGGAATCCGTAGAAATAATGGGTCAGTTAGGAACCCAAGCTTAGGCAGGTAGAAGTGAGTAATTATGCTGGATAATAACTCATCTGTACCTCCTTCACTCCTGTTCTTTTTCAGCCGGGTTCCTGGTGAGGACAATTGCTGAGAATAGCTCCTGTCCAACCACAATTTCCTGCATTCTAATTAGTTGTTCTTCCGTCTTAACATTTTTGAAATTTGAATGTGTTTTATGAAACATTATAAATGTAATATTATTGTCCCTTGGAAAATTGCAAGGGATAATAAAATTGCAAGGAACAATTGCAAAGTGCTTGTCTTCCAAACACTTGTCATAAAATCAAAGAAACATAGGTTGTATGCGTGTGGTTGTATTAAAAAAAGAAATTGGGAAATTAAATAGTTTTAAGTGTCTTTTCCACTTGTGAAATTTTCCCATTCATCAACTATACTTTGAAAAATGTTTAACAGCTGTGTAATATTCTATCCTAAAGCTCTAATAGTTTCACTACTCTGAGGAATAATTCTGTAGAGGCAGGAATGAAATGATGGAATCTCTTGAAACCTCCCTCCTCCTGTGTAGGGGTAAGGGGAGGACAGATGAACAGCTTAGCAGGTGCAGATAGGGTCTCCAGCCACCTATTGATAGTGGAACTGGCCAGCCTTTAAAGCCTCTACCAAGCAGTCTATAGTTTTGGTGTCTGTAGTCATTTTCCTTTAGTTGAAAATACAGATTAAACAAAAGTTAAATCAGAATTGGTATTGCCTTAGTGTTGCTATTTTGAGAAGAGGCAGTATCGGTGTTAGACTTGTAAATATCATTCTTGAGTATCGCCTGACTCAAATTACCAGAAGTATCTCATTGATGCCAAAACATAAACACGAATTATGTTCCACAATTGAAAAAACTACTCATGGAAACATTAATGTAAGATAATTGGCTTATAATGAATTAATACCTTTTTTTTTTTTTTTTTGAGATGTAGCCTTGCACTGTCCAGGCTGGAGTACCGTGGCGTGATCTCAGCTCACTGCAACCTCCGCCTCCCAGGTTCAAGGGATTCTCCTGCCTCAGCTGGGATTATAGGCGTGCGCCACCACGCCCAGCTAATTTTTGTATTTTTAGTAGAGATGGGGTTTCACCATGTTGGCCAGGGTCTTGAAGGCCTGACCTCAAACCCGGCTGAGGCTCCCAAAGTGCTGGGATTTCAGGCGTGAGCCACTGTGCTTGGTGAATTAATACTTTTCTTTGTTCTAAAGCTGGCCTTATTAGAGGAAAGAACAGGTCCTAACTCTACTTTTTTCATTTAGATTAACAATAATGAAGATGTAAAAGTGGCTAGTTACAAAGAGAAAAGTGTATCTGTAAATACTGACCTGCAAGGATATTCGACTTTGATTGAGTAAAGGAAGCAAATTGGCTGGGCACAGTGGCTCATGCCTGTAATCTCAGCATTTCAGGAGGCTGAGGTGGGCAGGTCACTTGAGGCCAGGAGTTTGAGACCAGCCTGACCAACATGGCAAAACCCCATCTCTACAAAAAATACAAAAATTAGCCAGGCAAGGTGGTGTGTGCCTGTAATTCTAGCTACTTGGGAGGCTAAGGCAGGAGAATCGCTTGAACCCAGGAGATAGAGGCTGTAGTGAGCTGAGATCGTGCCACTATACTCCAGCCTGAGCGACAGAGCAAGACTCTGTTTCAAAAAAAAAAGGAAAAACAAAAAGTAACTTGTAGAAAATAAGTGTAGTATCTGTTCTTTTAACAAATATTTGAGCACCTTCTAACAGCCAGGCATCTTGCTGGAGATATACACAAACACCACCCCCACCCCGCCCATCCCCAACAGCTCTGCATAGGGAGAGGTCTGGAAGTTGGTATCTCTTGAGAGCAGAGGTGGGGAGAGTGAGGTGAGAGATAATAACTTTGTACTTTATGTTCTTGATCCCTGCCCTGCCCCTGCCATCCCAGGTCGGCATCATATAGTGGTTACTGTGTGGACTGCCAGGGTTCAAGTTTGGATTCTGGTGGCTGCAAGTTAACTTGCCCTCACTGCATGCTGCAAGGCCAGCAGCATCTGCCTCAGGGCAGTTGTGAGGACTGCAGGTTATGATAGACCCGAAGTGTGCCCAATAATCGTTAGCTATTATTATTACACTATATAGTTAAAAGAATTGAAGACACTGGGGTGCCTGCTGGACTGGGTGTTCCAGAGGTAATGGAACTTGTGAAATGCTGCTGACTGGCAGGGGTTGTTGCTGTGTTCTCTCCTAGGTATTTGAGAGACAGCTACAGCTGGCTGTGTCTCTAAAGAAGCCCTTGGTGATCCATTGCCGAGAAGCTGATGAAGATCTGCTAGACATCATGAAAAAGTTTGTGCCCCCTGACTACAAGATCCATAGGTTAGAAGACTGGAACTTCAGCGGGCAAATGAAAGAAAAACTTCCCTCTGTCTGGGACGTCAGTCGGAAAAATGAGAAGCCAATGAGGAGAACAATGATCGTATTCTGTCATTATACACTATCTTTTCTTTTTCTTTTTTTCGAGACAGAATCTCACTCTTGTCACCCAGGCTGGAGTGTAGTGGCACGATTTTAGCTGACTGCAACCTCTGCCTCCTGGCTTCAAGCAATTCTCCTGCCTCAGCCTCCCGAGTAGCTGGGATTACAGGCACGTGCCACGATGCCTGGCTAATTTTTGTATTTTTAGTAGAGACGGGGTTTCATCGTGTTGGCCAGGCTGGTCTTGAACTCCTGACCTTGTGATCCAACCCCCTCGGCCTCCCAAAGTGCTGGGATTACAAGTGTGAGCCATCACATCCAGCCTATACATTATCTTTTCTAAATTAACTATTTGGTTAAACCACATTAAATTTTTCATATTTGACCTTTTTTCTTTTTTCTTTTTTTTGCTCACAACAGCAACTTCATATGGTTTCAACTAATAACCCCAAATCACCAGTGAGCCCAAGGGGCCTTTTGTGCCCTCTTCCTGTGGATGGGCAGAAATGGAGTCTCAGTTCTCAGCAATATGAGGACTGCTGATCTTGGGAGAGGCTGCTCTGGGGTCTGGTGGCTTAGCACACAGGGCATCCTAGGGTACTTGAAAGGACATTTTTTTTCCTGTTTTGAATTTGAAAGCTCCTTTCCTCCCCATTATGAAAGTCAAGGCCATGTTTTATCAGTATGGCACCTAGGGGTTCTTAAGTTCAGTTTGGTAAACTCTCTGGACTTCTGAATTCCTTCTATGTGTGGGTACTGGGCATTGGCTTGCCTCTGGGGACATCTGGAGGTGCTGTCAGTAGACAGGTTGGCTGGTGGCATCTGCCTACATAGCATATAGGGCTGGGTGGTCATAGGTGCTGCGGGAGCCAGAGCAGGGGCCTGACATCATAGCCCAGCCAGAAGACTCAGGAGGTGATGCCCAGACGGCTCCTTAAAGATGGTTGAGAGAGGTTGGCTGAATAACAAGGACTCTAGCACCGAAACTGGGTCTTGTCAGATGGCAGAAAAAGGGGGATGGGGATGTCAGGGCTTTTGGGTGCCTAAGCAGAGTGAGTGAAGCCTCTGACCCCTGGCTGGTACACACATCAATCATGAGGCAGTCAGTTGGCTTTTCTGGGTTGGTTGGTTTTTCATTGCTTCATTTTGGGCTAACTTGGAAGGAAATGTAATGGTGGCTGGTAGGCCAGGGCTAAGGTGACCTAATGAGTAGTATTGCAGGAAGAGGTCCTGGATTTCCAGATTGGTGACTATATATATGGCACCAAGAACATGAGCTCGTATCAGATTAAGAGAAGAAAATTCACCTGTAGTTCCACTCCCCAATATTTTGTTACATTTCCTTTCAGTTGATTTGACTACACGGGCATAATTTTTATATGTTGTCGTTGTCATCATAGGGGCCACAGTTTTTGATTTTGCTCCTCTTTAGTGTTAGAAGCATTTCCTTTTTTTTAAATTAAAATTTTAATTTTTTTGAGATGGAGTCTCTGTCACCCAGGCTGGAGTACAGTGGCGCGATCTTGGCTCACTGCAACCTCTGCCACCTGGGGTCAAGTGATTCTCGTGCCCCAGCCTCCGAGTAGCTGGGATTACAGGTGCCTGTCACCGTGCCCAGCTAATTCTTGTATTTTTAGTAGAGACGGGGTTTCACCATTTTGGTCAGGCTGGTCTTGAACTTAGGACCTTGTGATCCTGCCTTGGCCTCACAAAGTGCTGGGATTATAGGCGTGAGCCACCGTGCCCGGCCCTAGAAGCATTTCTTATCCCAGTGTGTTCTCTGTAGTGGTCATTTCAGGTGACTGCAGAGCCCTCTGCAGTGTGTGTGGTGTGTGGTGATCTCTGAGCATCACTCACCAAGTGCCATCTCGGGGCTTCCTATGTTGGAGCTGGCCCTTTGTGCTTACTGTGGAGTCCTTCCCTTGGATGCAATCTTTCCATTTCTGGGAATCATTGAAAAGGGGTGATGGGTCTAGGGGGAGCTGGGGGCTACTGCAGAGGGGACTGTGAGCCAGCCCTGATGTGGAGTTCTGTCCCCAGGCATTGCTTCACCGGTAGCTACCCGGTCATCGAGCCCCTGCTGAAGTACTTTCCCAACATGTCTGTGGGCTTCACGGCAGTGCTGACATACTCCTCCGCCTGGGAGGCCCGGGAAGCCTTGAGGCAGATCCCCCTGGAGAGAATCATCGTGGAAACGGATGCTCCCTACTTCCTTCCTCGCCAGGTAGGTGAGGCACTGGAGAGAGAGGGTGGGGAGGCAGGTGGTCACCCTTACAAGGTTGTCAGGGCCAGAGCCCCAGTGACTTCCTGGTCCCATTCTGGACTGTATAGATGCCTCCTTGCTGTTGCTTTGCAGAACCAAAAGTCTAGGGGGCTGAGAAGCTGAAGGGTAACCACTCTCTTCCAGGCAGTGCAAAGCCCTACCCTGTAGAGGGTAGTCCAAGGAAGCGTGGGACCCTGCTCACCCAGAGCCCCCATGACTAGGACTCTCCCTGCACCTGCAGGTAATGGGGTCTCTACAGGGCAGCCCCAAAGAGGTCCTTGCTGGGGAAGGGACAGGGAGGGAGTTCTAGATTATGACTGTGCACAGACAGCACAATGATGTTATGACTGCTTGATGTCTTCCAGGTTCCCAAAAGCCTTTGTCAGTATGCCCACCCGGGCCTGGCCTTGCATACGGTCCGAGAGATTGCCAGGGTCAAAGATCAGCCACTCTCCCGCACCTTGGCTGCCTTGCGTGAGAACACCAGTCGCCTCTACAGTCTCTAAGCAGAGATGGTACAGTCATCGGGAGTCTGCCAGAAAAGGTCATAAAACTCGCATTCTATGTTTTTTAAAAACCAGACCAAACCAGTCTTTTGCTGCATTTTGTTAATGTTAAGAGTATAAACATAGTGTGAGCATTAAGCCTGATTTGTTTTCTCCTTTTCTTTTCTACCCTGCAGGGCAATCAGCAGCCTGACAGAACGCAGGCTGGCTTGAAGTCTGTGTCCCAGGTTGAGGATGTGTTTGGAGAGCTGATTGGAACACAGAAAACCAGGACAGGATATTTTCCTCAAAGTGGGTTATAAGGCGTCAGCTTCTGGGTGGTGGGTGGGGTGGGGTGGGTGTGGAATGAGGGGTATGGGGACTGCCTGTAATAGCATTGGTGTTTTGCTTCCCAGCCAAAATGCTCCAGGGTAGGCAGCAAAGAAGAAAGAGTGTGATAGGAGGGTACAGAGAGTTTGCCAGTCCAAATCCTGTTCTCTGCAGCCTGTGTTTTTGAGCAGTTTGTGAATAAAGTTACCTGCCTACGCGTCTAAGCACATGTGGGTGTGTAACTCAGTTCCTGGTTCTCAGTTCTAAAAACAGACTCCCAAGTGGGAAACCTTTTGGGGGAAATTAATTGGAGACCTAGCTCAGAGGTTTATTTTCTTGCAACCAGTGAAGTCCTCCTCCTTCCTTCCCTGGATAACTCTTCAGTTTGGCTGTCACTGTTCTGGTGTCAACTCCAGCGTTGGCACAGGTGGAAGGACTTCATCTGCTGGTCTCATTGGCTCCACTGCCATCGATATGGAGATGTGCAGAGGAGCACTCATTGTTCATGATGGAGATCCAGGACAGACTGGGGGACTCCAGGAAGAGGGCTTCTTGGGGAAGAGGAACCCAGAGGAGGTACTTCCTACTCGCTGATGCCTTCAGGGCTGGTGTATGGGTGTGTTGAGCTGATAAGGTTCAGTTTGCAGCAGAAACTACCTGCTAGTCTTTTGTGTCAGAGGTTCCCAGCCTCCTTTTGCTTCACTTTTGCCCCCTTCTCTGGAACATTTGACCAGAAACAATCCTTATTTCATCTTGCATAACAGTCCCTTGTGTGCCCTGCCCAGGTTGAGAGGTGAATCAAAGTAATTCTTGAAAGCTCTGCTGGGCAGCTCAGCCGTCTTATATGGTCTGTCCACAATAAGCAGTCCTGGTGTCCACAAATGTACCAGTCCCTCTCCTTCTCCTGGGTGTCCCCTTGCCTTTGGCTTTCTTTGTCCTGTCTTTCTGTGTTTTAGAAGTGAGAGCCTCTCCTTCACCTCTTGAGCAACTGAGTCACCTCAAGTTCTGAGCTTTGCTCTGCAGCCTGCTGGTGCCTTGTAAAGGTATATTCATTATAGGCCCTAGAGGTTCTAATGGTCCAGGGTTAAGTGAGAGGAGACTGTGCTTTGTTTCAAAGGATCCTTCACCCTGATCTTCAGTGAGGTAGATAGGTCACCTAGAGTCCCTTGTCTATGTTCTTGGAGGCTTAAATTGTAAAACACATCACTTATGGAATCCTAAATTCCTCTAGGTGTTTTTGGAAGGTGCATTTGAGCCTTGTGAGCTAAAATGGAATGGATTTAATATTTCATATCTGGTATTTCCATCTTGCCCCTGGTACACAAGTAACTGGTCTGGAACTTGGCCTTGATTTGCTGTCTGTCTTCATGGATTAGTTGTGCTGTTACGTTGTCTGTGCTACAGATTTGCCCATGTAGGAAGTCAGGGGAGACCTTGGTATCCTACTTGGAAGATTTGGGGGACTGCTGAATATATCAAAGTGCTTTATTGTCACCAAGTGAACTGCAGCACAACCATCTCCTCTACAAGAAGTTCTGAAGTCAATACTGCCTACGGTTGAAACCAGCTAGCCCTGTGTTAGAGGAGGAAAAGCGATGATGACAAGGAAGTCTCTGAGCCTGTGTCGTCCACCTGCCAAGGAAAAGCACAAGGTGCTATCTACTTTTCTCTCTAGGATTTAGATTATCATTTATGTGCTGTTGCACAGTGAAACCTGGCCTGTGTGGGCGTGAAAGCTGGTTGGCATTGTGTTTGATTCAGTTTTTTGGATGGCTGATTGTTTTCACTGTACCGCGGGTATGCCTCTGTGTTTTTTTCCCCTTTGGCCATCTTTTTCTGAAAATAAAGTGATGGATCCTCTAGCCAACCCAGGCTCTCTGTGTTTGTGTAACCTACCTGAGTGATGCAATGGGCTAGTCTGGTTGTTGGCCAGCTTTGTAACCCAAGAATCCAGATAGCCGGAGACTCTGAGTATCCATGTGGCTCTCTAAAATTAAACTGCATATAAGAATTCTTAAAGTTCGGCTGGGCATGGTGGCTCACTCCTATAATCCCAGCACTTCAGGAGGGCAAGGTGGGCAGATCACTTGAGGTCAGGAGTTTGAGACCAGGCTGGCCAACGTGGTGAAACCCCATCTCTACTAAAAATATAAAAATTAGCCATGCGTGGTGGCACACGCCTGTAGTCCCAGCTACTTGGGAGGCTTAAGCAGGATAATTGCTTGAACATGGCGGGCGGAGGTTGCAGTGAGCCAAGATGGTACGACTGCACTCCAGCCTGGGTGACAGAGCAAGATTCTGTCTCCCCAACCCCCCCCCCCCCCCAACCAAAAGAAATCTTAAAGTTCTGCAACATTAGAGTGTTAACTCATTTTACTGCCTGGGAACTCAGATGCACTGCTTCTTTTTAATCTATGTAGAAACTTTCTTCTTTTTTTGTTTCCAATGCAAGGCTGTAAGAAGAAGAAAAATGTAGTCCCTGGGGGTGTTGATGAATCAGTTGGATGGTGGGCGTTGGACTGTGAACTCCTGATGCCTCTGGGTAAACTCTGAAGGAAATTCTGTTTCATTACTTGCACTCAGCCTCCTATTTTGTACTAAGGCATTCTTGAGTACAAGTGCACTGGCCAAAATGTAAACCTAGGCATAGAAAGGAAGGCGCTCTTCCTTCCAAGAATGTTAAACACCTTTGAAGTCTCTGTTGCCACCTTGTCTTTTAGATACAATAATTAATTATGTATTTTTGGCCTAGTCCTGAACTTTGTCTCAGTTCCTTTACAGTTGAATGTGCAGTTGACTTTGTCCACTCAGTGATGGTCCTTGTGACTGTCTGTCCTTGGCTTTTCTGGTGTTTCCTTCTTTCTGTAGGAAGTTTGGGACTGATACTCATCATTTGCTTTCAGCACCTTTATTTTGCTTCATTCAGTTTTGTAAAATAAGGGCAAATGGCCACCAGAATGTATAGTGATTGAAGAAGCAAACTCCATCAAAGATGGTGATTAGTGACCAGCCAGTACCTCTCTGGATCACTGTATTAATAAATGCTCGTTTGCCAGTGACAGTTTTTTTTTGTTTTGGGGCTATTTTTGAGACTGAGTCTTGCTTTGTCGCCCAGGCTGGAATGCAGTGGCCCGATCCCGGCTTACTGCAACCTCCGCCTCCTGGGTTCAAGTGATTCTCATGCCTCAAACTCCTGAGTAGCTGGAACTAGGATGCCACCAGCACACCTGGCTAATTTTTTTTTTTTTTAAGTAGAGATGGGGTTTTGCCATGTTGGCCAGGCTGGCCTCGAACTACTAACCTTAGGTGATCTACCAACCTCGGCCTCCTAAATGCCAGTGATGTTTGAAAGTGGATTCAGATTAAGGTGGGTAGCTTAGTGGAGGTGTGTCAACTCTTCTCTGTGCACTGTCTTAAGAGAATTTCTTAATACACACCTATAAGTGCATAAGAATTTAAGTAGATGTGCTATTATGCTAATTATACACAAAGTAAAAGTTTTTTCACAAGGAGAATTTTTTTTCTCTAGCAAATAACTTGCTTACCCTAGGGGTGCATACACCCCCCTTCTGAGACCCTTAAGCTTGTGGTATCATTAAATGATGCATGAAGGAGTGGGTTTAAGAGAGCTGACACAGGAACATGTTTGAAATAATACATTTTCTCAAGGGTGTCCCCTAACCATTTTCTTTGAAAATTATATTTTTGCCCATTGTTGACTTGAAATTGTCCTCACCCCGCTACCAGTTCACCCAATATATTCTGAAGGAAAAGGAATGAAAATGGAAACCTCTCTCATCCTAGGCCATAGAGCAAGAGTGGCTGCACTGGCTGAGAGGCTGTGGAGCAAGTTGAAAAAGCTGCACTTGAGCCCTGTGGCGCTGGCCTTGAGTCGGTCATGTGCTTGCTGTGTGACTTTGGGAGAGTTACTTAATTTCTCTGAGCTTTAGTTTTCTCCCTCATAAGTAGGCTTGCTGTGAAAATGAAGTGAAATTATGTTAATCTGCATGAGCATTTAACGTGGTGCCCGGTACAAAGCATGGGTGTGGCAGTAAGTGCTGGCTGCTATCGTAATTGAATGCTTAGCTACGTGCTGGGCCCTGTGCCGGGCATGGCTCATGTGAGATCTCATGTTCAGTCTTGGCAGTAACCCAGCAAGGTAGGCATTTTACATGTGAGCAGCCTGAGAAGTTCTGCATCATACAGCTGGTATCCAAATTCAGGTCTGAGACCAAAGTCCAGATCTTTGCACTATGCCTTGTTGCCTGGCACAGGTGAGAGTGCCTAGTCCACAGTGGGTGTGCCTATCTGTTTCTCTTCTACTGACCCAGGCAAGTGGGTAATAATGCTTGTGAGTCCTTTGAGAGAGAAGTAAGTTCTTGTCTTTGGTGGGGGAAGCATCAGGTGACCAGCATTTGTCCAGCGCCCAGTACCCGTCTTCCTCCAAGCCCAAGCAGTTGTGGGTGCTTTCTCAAAAAGAAACCAACTCCTGACCACTTTGGCCATATTGGGCCTTTGCTCCTCTGCTCTAGCTGTTGATAAGAGGGCTGTGGGTAGTTAGTGATAATTGAGGTTATATCCCAACTAAGTGAGGGAGCTGGACAAGTGTGTTGATCTCTGTACCCACTTGTGCCAGGTACCTGGGGAGGTAGGGGCATGGCTCTCTGGGGGTGGGGGGTGAGTGGGGGGCCTGCAGTCTGCTGTGACACCTGAGAAAGGGCTTCTAAGCCATTTCCTATCAGTCATTTACTAAGTAGCCTGGAGATATTTAAAAATGCAGATCCTGATAGATTAGGGCTGGGGTGCAGTCCAAGATTCTGCATTTCTAAGAAGTTCTGGGATGAAGGTGGTCTTTACAGACCACAGCTCCTCTGTGAGGAAGAGCAGTTGAGTTTTTCTGTGACTGCGGCACCTGATCAGTGGTTAGTGCCTGAGTGCAGGGTGGCCAGAATTTTACTTTAGGAGCTACTTGGCTCCTCGCACCCTCTGTGGTAGGCGTTTTCCAGAGTGTGGACGTTACCCAACTGTCTCTGCAGAAAGGCTACTGCATGTTCCCCACAAGCTCTCACATGGCTGACTTGGCAAGTGGGCAGTGCTGCTCTTTGAGGCCACCTTGTACTTTGCCTTTCCCTCCCCTTAGCGATGTGTCCCATCGCCCGCACTCAAGTCAGTCCACACTTTTAGGCTAAGGTGGGCATGACCGAGTGGCCTTCCCCTGGGAAGACTGGTGTGGTAACTGGAATTAAGTTGTGGAACATAAGAGTCAAGGCTCATCTCTGCTGTAGGTTGGAGTTGAGGGACTGTTTGAGGATCCCACCTGGTATCAGTGAAGGAACCATGGCAATAGCCAGCCTTGCACACGTGAGGCATCTGCTTTGCCAGGCCTTCTCAGTAGTGGAGGGGGAGAAAGGAGAATGCAGCTGTTTCAACATTGTCTAGCAGTGCCCAAGAGTCATGGTTGGGCACCTCACTTATGTCTAACTTCAAATTCACTCCTTGGCATTCCTCTCCGACCTTGAATGGACTTTGGCTCCGATAATGTCATCCTGAAGTTTCTTTGTCCATATAGCCCTGGCTGGTTGTTAATAAGCTGTCAATGCAGCCTTGCACTCAGGAAGCCCTGATGTTTAAAGGAACCGTGTCTTTGTTCTCCCTCTCTTCCCTTTTTCCCTTAGTCCCCCCTTCTCTCTCCTCTCCCTCCTCCTCTTCTCTTCCCCTTTGTCTCCTCTTCTTTCCCCTCCCTCCTTCTCTTCCCCCTCCCTCCTTTTCTTCCCCCTCTCTCCTCCTCCTCTCTCCCTCCTTCTCTTCCCTTTTCCCTTCTCTTCCCCTTTTCCTCCTGCTCTCCTCTTTTCTCTCCTCCTCCTCTAAGAAACCCAGTCTTAGCTGGGCACGGTGGCTCACGCCTGTAATCCCAGCACTTTGGGAGGCCAAGGTGGGTGGATCAGGAGGTCAGGAGTTTGAGACCACCCTGGCCAATATGGTGAAATGCTGTCTTTACTAAAAATACAAAAAAAAAAAAAGCTGGGCGTGGCGGTGCGAGCTTTTAGTCTCAGCTGCTCAGGAGGCTGAAGCAGGAGAATTGCTTCAATCTGGGAGGTGGAGGTTGCAGTGAGCCAAGATCACACCACTGCACTCCAGCCTGGGAGACAGAGCAAGACTCTGTCACATAAACAAACAAAAACCCAGTATTAATTCCACACAATGGGTGCATGCAGTAGCTTCCCTGCTTGAGTGAGTTCTTGTACTTGGGTTTTCTCTTTTTTTTTTTTTTCTTTTGAGACGGAGTTTCACTCTTGTTACCCAGGCTGGAGTGCAATGGCGCAATCTTGGCTCACCGCAACCTCTGCGTCCTGGGTTCAGGCAATTCTCCTGCCTCAGCCTCCTGAGTAGCTGGGATTACAGGCATGCGCCACCATGCCCAGCTGATTTTTTGTATTTTTAGTAGAGATGGGGTTTCACCATGTTGACCAGGATGGTCTCGATCTCTTGACCTCGTGATCCACCCGCCTCGGCCTCCCAAAGTGCTGGGATTACAGGCGTGAGCCACCGCGCCCGGCCTGTACTTGGGTTTTCTAAGCACGCACACTAGCCTCGCTGCTTGTCCTTTTATCCTTTCCTACCAACCATTGACTAAGAATTTTTTAAATTGAAATTTTGATTTTTTTTTAAGTAAAATGTTAACTTTTCCTCTTTGAAATAAATTCCCATTTGGAACATCAGCATGCAGTTTGAACATTTATTCACCTGCTGAGCTCATACAACAGTTGTGGGAGTTGCTGCCGAAGCGAGCGAAAAGCCAGATGAGCGCCTCTATGTTTGGGAGGAAGAGAGAGGTGAGTGAGGCTTGTGGGCGATCACTTGTCAGCTGGAGCCTCTGGAAAGCAAGAGGTTGAGTCAGGATTCTGGGTGCACGTCCTGCCAGTGCCATCACAGAGGGCTTTCCTTCCATGGTGGTAACATTGGAGGTGGGATGTTGTGATGGGGGTGTTGTGGGGAAGCACTGGCCTTGAAGTTGGGGGCAGCAGTCAAGTATGGACTGTTGTGTCCTGGACAAGTGACCTCAAAGCCTTGAGTCTTGGTTTCCTTGTCCACACAGCAGGGTGAATGCTACCCCTGCTGTTCCCAGGGGCGAGGGGTCACTGCCTTGGTGAGGACGGTGCTTTGCAGATGTGCAAGCATATCTGCCATCTCAATAGGTTGGGCTTTTTTTTTTTTTTTTTTTTTTTTTTTCCTTTTTAAAGATGGGGGGATTCAAAGCAAACCCTTTGTTTAACTCAGGAAGGAACTGCTTAACAGGCTGTAGAGCCTATTCCAAGTGCTATTTTGGCACTAATTCCTTTTGGTAGTGGAGTAAAGTCACGCAATGAAAATGGTATAACACCAAGTAATTGTAGACTCTCAGAATAGATAAAATAGCTCCACTTTACGGTTAAGGAAGCTGAGATTCAACTGAGGCCCCAAAGCTAGTTAATGTATTAGTTCTTAGAACATTCTTTGAACCCAAAGACTATGTGAGCTCCCTTCTGAGTCACTCACAAATACTAGCCCAACCATTCTCCTGCAGGTCTTTGAGAAAGATAAATTAGAAGTTCTTTTTGAGAGGCAGAGGTTGGGGAAAATTCTCGTCACCAACAGAGTGAACTCCCATGTTGGGCTGCAAGGAAACTGAGAAAACCCCAGCCCAGGAAGTACTCACCTTTGGCCTCTTCCCAGAGGATGTCCTGAAGAAACTTCCCCAAGGCTTGGCTGTGCTGCTGGTACTGAACCCCTGACAGCTTGATTCCAACATCAAAGGGCACGTTGAACTAGGAGGCAGGGCAAGAAGGACCCAGGAGATGTCAGAGGTCATGCCCATCCGCATCCCACAGCGGGCTCTGGGCTCTCTGCCCTCTCCTCAGAAGTTGGGAGGGAGAATGCTCTTTGGGCCCCAGCAGGGATTGCTGAGTGACACCTCAGCCAGGTTCTCTGCCTTTCTCAGGGCCACAGCTCACCTTCCCACTCACCGTCTGTCAGACACTTATCTTGCAGTCTCACCATGTCTCCCAGACTCTAAGGGGTCTGCTGGTAAAAGTTATGGTTCCCCCTAGTATGAGTTTTTTACTCCCTTGCAGTTTTGAAGACAAAAGGTTGAGTCACCAGTGGCAGCATTTCAAGCCCTGGCAGGGGTGTCTCTGAGGGGCAGGGGTCTGCCTGGCATTTACATCACTGGCCTGCTGGCTATCCTTCCCTGCCCCCACTTCTTTCTCTGTTCTTTCTTGGTTTTTTCTTCTCCCTCTTCTCCTTCCTTAGGTATTTTTTCCTCTCATATGCATAGCCCTTTCCTCGATGCCTGGAAAATCAAAAGGAAGCTGATGTTTTCCTAGAAAGAGGCTCTGAGCCAAGTCCTCCTTTCTGTGCCTCCATTTCTTCCCCTCTACAGGAAGAGTGCCCCATCTCTGGTTTTCCAGGCATTCCTGAGATGATTTATTGGAGCTCAAAGCTTTGGGTAAGTGGGAAGGAGCTCTGCTGCAGATACATGGCAAACTTTCCTTGAGAGCAGAGATTGTTTGCCAGTGGCTACCTTGGTGCCTGGCCATGTTGGGCACTGACTTGTTTGAGTCTGTGAAGGATCTTAGTGCTGGGTCGTTTGGTCCTCACAGTAGAAGCCCGAGGAGTTAGAGGCCAAGGACTAGAATGCAAGACTTTTAAACCCACCTGGCCCTGAAAACTGCTTTAGTCCCATTGCCCTTCCTCTGCGTCAGGCTGGGCATCCTCAGTGCCTCCCTGTGGGGCAGGAGCTACCACTGTGCCCGTTTTATAGGCGAGGACACAGGCACAGAGAAGCTATTAAACAACCAATAGCTACGTGTTCCCTTTTCAGAATCTATTCCCTCCCCTTAACTCCACCGTGAAGGTGGACCCAGTGGGGAATGACATGAATGATTTTTTTTTTTTTAAATTTTTAATTTTTTTTTTTTTTTTTTTTTGAGACAGAGTTTCACTCTTGTTACCCAGGCTGGAGTGCAATGGCGCGATCTCGGCTTACAGCAACCTCCGCCTCCTGGGTTCAGGCAATTCTCCTGCCTTAGCCTCCTGAGTAGCTGGGATTACAGGCACGCACCACCATGCCCAGCTAATTTTTTGTATTTTTAGTAGAGATGGGGTTTCACCATGTTGACCAGGATGGTCTCGATCTCTTGACCTCGTGGTCCACCCGCCTCGGCCTCCCAAAGTGCTGGGATTACAGGCTTGAGCCACCGTGCCCGGCCTGATTGTTAGTTTTGAGACAAAGTCTTGCTTTGTTGCCCAGGCTGGAGTGCAGTGGCACGATCTCGGCTCACTACAACCTCTGCCTCCCAGGTTCAAGTGGTTCTCCTGCCTCAGCCTCCCAAATAGCTGGGATTATAGGCATGTACCACCATGCCCCGCTGATTTTTGTATTTGTAGTAGAGACAGGATTTTACCATGTTGGCCAGGCTAGTCTTGAACTCCTGACCTCAAGCTATCCACCTGCCTCCGCCTCCCAAAGTGCTGGGATTACAGGTGTGAGCCACTATGCTCGCCGCCCCCCATACTCATTTTTCTTCCATGTCTGAGGTGAATGCAGGGTGGCCGATCACCTGGCCGACATCTTAGGAAACGCAAGCACTGGTCTGGGAAACTGCTGGGCTGGCCTAACAACCTGGCGCTGTGGTGCAGGCAAGCAAGAGGTGGCGTAGTGCTGGCTGGTGGGGTCCGGCTTCCTTCTTGGCCTCAGTGGCTCATCTGTTCAATGGGAGTGGGGCTTGGTCTCCAGAGTCTTCCACTCTGAAACTTGATTTTGGGAGGAAAACATTTGCAGGTAGGTAGAGGGGCCTGAGATGAGAGAGGTGGGTGGGACCCTAGGATACGAGGGCTTTTGATAGTGGGGTGCTTCAGGGCTCTGTAGCCGCCCCTCTTCTGGCAGCTCCAACACCTCCCAGGCATTTGACTTCCGGTTCCAGCCTAGGCAGTGTGGGTCACGTGCTCCGAGGTTGGCTTTCACTGAAACTGCAGACTTTCTGCTGTACCAGCCCTACTTTGTGTCATCAGCCACCAGGACCTCTTCCTCATCTGGGCTAATGTGCAGCCCCTCTGGCAGGGATGACCATGTGTGGAGCTGGCCTCTCTTAGCAGCATAATGTCCTGCTTTTAGCATAAGGATATGCAGCTCTTTAAAATGGGAATCTAGTGCGTCCCATGGTGTGGAGGAAGGGTCTGAACACCACTGGGTGCTGGTGAGAACAAGAGTGAGCAGGGGCTGGGGGAGCTTCTGGATGGCTTTCTTCCTCAATTGGAGAAGAGTCTGGTGAACAGGCAGGCGGGGGCCAAGGTGGGCACGTTTCACTCCTCCTGAAGGAAGAGGCCTCCCTTGGGCCACTGTGCGCTGTCTCTGTTCACCAGACCAGTGAGGGGGAAGAGTGCTCGGGGACCCGAGTCAGCCCTGACCTTGTGTTGCGTCTCTACCACACGCTGCTGTGGTACCCTGGGCAAGTGAGTTCACCTCTGAACTGTCCTCGGCTCTAAAGTAGGAACAATGCCAGCCCTGCTTACCTCACAGGTCGTTGTAGGGAGCAGATGGAGCATAGCAGGAGCGAGGCAGTTAGAGAGAAAGTTGGTATACTCGGGCTCAGTTCTAATAACTGCCATTATTAAGTGCTACCCTGGGGGAATCCTGCTTTAGCTGCAAAATGGTGTCACCAACCAAATGCTTAGAAGAAACCATTCCCTGAACCACAGCCACAGGAAGGTTGCATAGTCAACCCCGTAAAATCCCTTTATTCCCTCCTCCTCTCTGCTCTTGGGTTGTCTGAACTTTCTCCTTGCCCCATGCACGATTTGTCAGAGCAGAACCCGGCCAGATCTGCCCCCTCCTTTCCTCCAGGTGAGGTGAGTGAGTGCCGGAGCCCAGGCTGGTGCCAGCTCTCCCATTCTGGGTGCTGTTTCGAAGCATTCCAGCCCCCAGTTCAGGCCCTAGAAGCCCCTGAGTAAAACACGGTTTTGTGCAGAGAAACATCTTCAATTGGGGCCTGCCGTTTATTTGTACATGTCTCTGTCTCTGTGCACTGTATTTTCTGTCCCGTTTGAGTTGCCTGGAGGCTCTGGCACCCTCTCTCCTCTGCCTGGGCTTCTTCCATCCCTATTCTGTTGTAGCAAAGTTACTTCTCCCAGGTCTTTTTCTCTTAATAGGCAAAGACCTCATAGAACCCAGGGCAAGGCTCAGCTCCTGTGGTGCCTTTTTATGGTCCTGGCGAGCTTGTAGATGGACCCTGTTCACTGCCACCTCTCCCTGCCCTCCCTTTCCCCTGACCCCAGCCCCCTTACTGCCAAAGAAGCATAAAACTACAGAGGTACCAACCTGGATTTCTAGTTCATCCTCTGCCCCTTCTGCCTGGCCTCCATCTTCTGGGTGGAGCCAGCTTTCCAGAGCTCGGGACTGCAGCTTGGCTGGTGGCTTCTTGGACTCCTTTCTCTGCTGGAAGGGGGAAATGGTCTCTTTAGGACCCTAAGCCCTCATGTTCTTCCAGAAACAGCATGGTCAGGCCCAGAGTCCTCTGTGCTCTGGGAAAAGGCTGAAGCCCAGAGATTTTGACCTGGGTCACAGAGCTGGTTGCTAAGTGGCAGGGCTGGAACAAGATAGCTAGTCAGCAAGTGGGGCTTTGTGGGGAGGTCTCACCTGCATTCTCTGGTGTTCAGGGCTCAGGAAGCTGGAGCCTGCCATGGCCAAGTCCAGCCAGAGCACGCTCAGGAGCAGGAGGCTGCAGATGGTCTTTGGGGAGGGCATGGCCTCAGCTGGGTTGCAGACAGGTGGGCCTGGGGGAGAGAGGGTCTCCAGCCAGCTGCCTCCCCTTCTCATGTGCCTCTGAGCTTGCTCAGGTAGGAGCCCGGCAGATGGGGTGAGGGGCTTTACCATCTGGGGTCCTGACTGCTATGTAGAGAGGACCCCTCTCCACCTCCCAAGGTAGAAGAGAATGGAAGGATGTGTGTTCTCTTCAAGGTTGTTCAGAGCAGAACGCCTGGCAGCAGGACTTGATAGGGGCTGAAAGGCACTCCTCCCCAGTGCCTTTCATCCCAGGCTATGAGGAGCTCGTCGCAAGTCTTTGAGGAAGCTGAACCAGCAAGGGCCCCAGGGGACGTGGGTGGGGGTTAGAGGCAGCTCCTAAGCCAAGCTTTGTCTCTGAGCAGCCAGCCAGACTCAGATTGTCCAACATCCCATGTTTAGAGGGAGCTCGTGAGGCCCAGAGAAGTTAAATGAACGGGCAACAGTCACGGATGATAAACCCATTCACAAACACGCACGCAGAGAGTAGAGAGAGAACCTACCTGCGATTCCTGGTGGAGGTGGTGCCTGGTGGCTGTTGGGTCCTTATATAGGAAGGCTGATGTTTGTTTTAAACCAGCAACCCCATCTCAGAGGTGGCCTAGCTTCTTTGGGGCTGATGTACATTCCTTGGGAACTAAAAATGTTCGTGTCCTCTGTGTAGAAGTCAACAGTGGAGGTCAGATGCCCTGCGGAATTGCTGGGTTGGTGAGAGGTGAAGCATGTGCTCCAGCTGTCCCTGGAACACAAGGTGGCAGGGTGCCCTGAGTGGGCATGGCCCTGGTGGAGGAGGGAGGGAGGAGAGGGACTCTGGGGTCTGGGTGCAGCTTTGTTGCTGTGTGACCTTAGCATACTCGCCCTTTCTCCCTGGGTAAAATGAGGCTGTCGTCACTAGGAGAGCTCCAAAACCTCCCCAGTCCGGATCCCTGTTGTTTCCTGTGTGCTGATGCTGCTCTGGCCTCTGTGAGCCCCGGGAGCCTGTGGGGAGCCAGGCTGGTGATCTTCCACCTTCCCAAGGAGGAGAGTCCCACCTCCCGGGTGAGCAGCATGCTCCTGACCGTCCTGTGGAGCAAGCTGGTGTGGGGATAACCTTAGCCAGTGGCTATGCTTCAGTCATTTCTGCCAGGTACTGTGAGATGACTGCTTGGCTTGGTGTTTTTTCACATGGCAGCTTGCCTTGCCTTCCCCAAGCAGTTTTGGTCTCTAGTTTAGCCTGTTCTGAGACGGAAGCACGTTGGACCTGGAGGTGGAAGATCTGCACTCAGCATGGGCACTGCTCCTCCCTCATTGACTGGCCTTAGGCAGACCACGAATGATTCCCCTTACCCAGAGTCCTTGAGAGTGAACTGAGGCGATGGGAGAAAGTGGCTTCTAACCTGTAAAACAGCCTGCAGATGACAATGGTTTCATACCAGGCCCACAGGACTTGCCAGCATAGGTCAAGGCCACTGCCTCATTTCCCTTGGCCCCAGGAATTCCTTTCTTTCTGGAGTGCTTTATCCAGCTGGGTGCCCAGGTAGGAACCCCTAAGGGCCAGTGAGTTGTCTGCAGAGAAGTTCTAGCAGTTCAGGAGAGGAGCTAACCTGAGGCTGGGGCTTGTGGCAGTGATGTTAGCAAAGGCTCCAGGAAGAGGCCTGTGGTGAACTTGGGGCAGTGCTTTGAAGGGAGGGCTTCTCGGCAAGCGGAGGGGAGGTGAAGGCGTGGGTAGAGTATGTCAGGGCAGCAAGGAGAAACCTGGGTGGCTTGGAGGATGGTGGTGATGAAGTCTTTTTTTTTTTTTTGAGACGGAGTTTCACTCATGTTACCCAGGCTGGAGTGCAATGGCGTGATCTTGGCTCACCGCAGCCTCCGCCTCCTGGGTTCAGGCAATTCTCCTGCCTCAGCCTCCTGAGTAGCTGGGATTACAGGCACGCACCACCATGCCCAGCTAATGTTTTGTATTTTTAGTAGAGACGGGGTTTCACCATGTTGACCAGGATGGTCTCGATCTCTTGACCTCGTGATCCACCCGCCTCGGCCTCCCAAAGTGCTGGGATTACAGGCTTGAGCCACCGCGCCCGGCCTGGTGATGAAGTCTTAACAAAAATGTTAGAAGGTGCCTTGGGAGCTGCTAGCCCAAGAAGTTTGGGCTTTATTTGTAGGAGGGAAGCCACTGAAGATCCTTGAGCAGAAGAGAGACAGACCATAGAATGAAAGAGCTGGAAAGACTTTCAAATCCTGGGAAGCTGAATCCTTTATTTCACTGGAATAAAAACTGAATGCCAAGAGGGTTGCACTTTCCCCAAAGGCCATACAGCTATCAGGGGCAGTGCTGGGGTTCCCACCCGAGTCTCTTGGTTCCAGTAAGTGCTCTTTCTGATATGCCATCTGGCTCCGTAATGAACATGGTATTCCAGGAAAATCAGTCTGCGCTGAACAGGATAGAGTTGGGGCAGGATGTCCAGTGAGGATGTCCATTGAGGCAGTAGAGCAGTGGATTGCCAAATGACCACCTACTGTGACCTGAAAGATCAACCTCAGGGTGGATGGGAGCTTTCTAGTCTCTTGGGACAGCAGAAGCACAGGCCAGGTTGGACTGAATCGTTAAGTGGGACGTGATGGACAAAGTACCTCCTGTTGGTAAACATCTCCCCACTGGCCCACCGTGGTGGCTAAAATCCCGTCTTTAGTCCCAGCAACATGTGAGCATGTCACCAGGAGGCCTTCACAGACCTGTCCGCCACCTCAGTGTAGACCTCTTTTGACCCTGGAGCCCAGAGAGGCTGAAGGTGGAGAGGGTGGAGGGGTCTGTAGTCCTCAGAGAAGACTTGAGCAGCTTTTTCAGAGCCACCAACTACCCCATTAAAAAAAAAAAAAAAAAAAAATCCCCAAACAGAAAAACCCTAACTATGGTGACCAGGCACCTCCTGAGACATGAAGCCTCTGCTTACCCAGACCCCAGAGGCCTCTCCAGGCAGAGCTGCCAGTGTTGATCTTAGATAAGACCACCAGTGAGTAAACACCCACTTCAAGCTGTGTTATATTTGGGGAACTGAAATGTCCCTTGGGAGTTGGAAACTCCACGAGCCACATACCACAGAGTCGAGGAAGGAAGAGCTGATGGATGGAATCTGGTGTGTATGGTGGAGGAGGCACCCGGAAGCTACCTCACCGTCCTCTCTGTTACGGAACAGAGGAGAGATGCAGGCGGAGGACACAGCAAATCTGAATCACGAGGAACTTGGAAGAAGCCTGAGCAACCTGGAGGGGACTGGCTGACTAGCCTCATGCTTTCCAAGTGTGAATAATAACCAAGCCCAGTTTGGCAACTCGTTGAGGGTGAGGACGAAGCCACGATCTCCTTTTCGGAACTTGGTGGGGGCTCAGGAAGCAGGTTCCCTCCAGGCGGTAGCTTTCCTTCCCTTTGCAGGTCTCTTGAGGGCCTGCCTTCATGAAGGCGCATGAGTGACTCATTTGTGAATTAATTGCTATATGTAAAGAGTGTCTGAGGACAAATTATCTTCATATACTTTTCATTATAATTTTATTTGTACTGATAATTAGTTGGTTTAGCAAGCACTTTTTTCATAGATTTGGCTAAACTTCAGTCTGAAAGAGGCAGATTCTGAGGTTCTAGAAAGAGATTTTATTCTTTGAGATAGGGCCATTTGGTGGGATTTCTTTTTGTCCTAGTTGTAGCTTCCATAATTTCTAGATTCACATTTTCCAATAGATATATGCAGGCATACCTCGGAGGCATTGCAGCTTTGGTTCCAGACCATAATGAAGTGAGTCGCATGAATTTTGTTGCTTTCCCAGTGAATATAAAACTTATGCTTCTACCATACTGTAGTCTGTTAAGTGTGCAACAGCATATGTCTAAATATGTATGTTTTTTTTTGAGACAGGATTTTGCTGTATCACCCATGCTGGAGTGCAGTGGCACTATTATGGCTCACTGCAGCCTCAACCTCCCTGGACTCAGATGATCCTTCCACCTCAGCCTCCCAAGTAGCTGGGACTACAGGTACACACCATCACACTCAGTTAATTTTTGTATGTTTTGTAGAGACAGGGTCTTGCCATGTTGCCCAGGCTAGTCTTGATCTCCTGGCTTAAGTGATCCTCCTGCATTGGACTCCCAAAGTGCTGGGATTACAGATGTGTAGTCTTTGAAATCTGGTGTGTATTCTTATAGCGCGTTTCAATTTGGACTCGCCATGTTTCAAATGCACAGCAGCCACGTGGCTGATTCTAGATAGGTGGCCGTCACTCTGAAATCCTCCCTAACCTCAGCCATACTCTCTCATCCCTCTTCTTCGCCAAGCCCGGCCTCTCCCACTGGGGCTTCCCTAGCCTCCAGCCATCTTGGGGCCACAGCTCTAACACTTTGCCTCTCTTGTGTCTTCAGTCTGTTCCCTTTCAATGGCTTCTGCTTTCTGCCTTAAAATACACCCAGGTCCCTAATCCTGAAAAAGCTTGTTTTGCACCGATCTCACCCTCCCCTCATGTTATGTCTCCATTTCCTTTTCCTTTCCTCATGTCCCCTTCTTTACTGTGTCCTGGCTCCTCAAAACTCGAACTTGCCTCTCATCGCCACCACTGTACTGAAACTGTTCTCTCAGCGTTGCTGATTGTCCAGCCTTTTAGTGTATGGACTGCTAAGAGCCATAGGACCTCAGGGTGGGCTGTGGCCTGGAGGGCCATCTAATCTCAACTTCCAGAAGACCTGTGTTGGGTTGTGTTGGATTCATGAGGAAAGCTTCATAAGTTTTATGCACGTTTGTAAGACTCCATCCTTGGATTCTGATACAGTAGCTCTGGTGTGGGGGCCCCAGAATCTGTTTCAGGTATCCCAGGTAGTTTTGATTATAAATTACCAAGTATTCCAGGTAAATTTTGATTATAATGCTTGCTTCCGGCAGAAAATTTAAACATGGAAGATGCAGTCTTTCTCTCTGAATATCCTAATTGTTTCTACTAATGTGAATACCTTATATAACCACAGTACATTTATCGAAATTAAAACACTGTACTATACTGTTTTATTCTTTTTTTTTTTTTTTTTTTTTTGAGGCGAAGTTTTGCTCCGTTGCCCAGGCTGGAGGGCAGTGGCATGATCTCAGCTCATTGCAACCTCCACCTCCCAGGTTCAAGCAGTTCTCCTGCCTCAGCCTCCCAAGTAGCTGGGGCTACAGGCATGAGCCACCACACCCAGCTTATTTTTATATTTTTAGTACAGATGGGGGTTTCACCATGTTGGCCAGGCTGGTCTCGAACTCCTGACCTCAGGTTATCCACCCACCCTGGCTTCCCAAAGTGCTGGGATTACAGGTGTGAGCCACTGTGCCTAGGCTGCCTTGGTTTTCCTGAACTCTGACTTCTGTCTCTTCAACTCCCAGAGACTACTAGACACTGGAGTCTCTTTACCTTTTGGCCCAGAAACTGTTTCTGGGTAGTAATCTGGGGCATTTGCGGTACTTACCTAACTTGTTTCCCTTTTCCCAAACACTACCTGTTGTCCTATGGCTGAAAGCAGTTGTTTCATGTATTTTTCATGATTTCCTAGTTGTTTTTAGTGTGAGAGAAATTCTTATTATTAGTTTTAAAGAGACAGAGTCTTGCTATATTGCCCAGGCTGATCTCAAACTCCTCAGCTCTGGAGATCCTCCTTCCTCAACCTCCTAAAGTGCTGGTTACTGCACCTGGGTAGGGAATTTATTTATTTATTTTTTGCACGACAGAACTGCGCCCGGGTAGGGAATTGATTTTTTTTTTTTTTTTTGGCGAGTCTCGCTCTGTTGCCCAGGCTGGATTGCAGTGATGCAGTCATGGCTCACTGCAGCCTCCACCTCCTGGGATCAAGTGATTCTTGCTACTCAGCCTCCTGAGTAGCTGGAACTACAGGTACGCGCCACTGCATCTGGCTAATTTTTTTATTTTTAGTAGAGATGGGGTTTTGCCGTGTTGGCCAGGCTAGTCTTGAATTCCTGGGCTCAAAGCATCCACCCTTTTTGGCCTTTTTAAATGCTGGGATTACAGTTGTGAGCCATGCCTGGCTGGATAATTCTTATAACTATTAATCATTTATATG
The DNA here is from genome assembly GCF_009761245.1 of Sapajus apella. Classification (NCBI taxonomy): domain Eukaryota; kingdom Metazoa; phylum Chordata; class Mammalia; order Primates; family Cebidae; genus Sapajus; species Sapajus apella. Next base: position 385,987 of record NW_022437153.1, read on the forward strand.
CAGAAGTGGAAGGTCTCCCCTTAAGTGTTTCTGAGCTCACTTGTAGATGGAAGCCTGTGAATATTCTAGTTTTGAGAGTTGCTCTCACATTGGCTTCCTGAGTTTTCTACTCAGAATGGATGAGTATTTGATGGCAATTTTTGGGGTCTCTGGCGTACAGCACCATAAAAACTCCCATTTTCTTTGCCCTGCTGCTCTCACAGAGGTACTGTCTCTGAAGACTTTGGTCCTACTCCATGTTCTAGGATCTGTGGGTTTCTTTTGCTGTCCTAGTTAGTTGGTTTTTGCAAAAGGATTAAGAACCACGTGGCTGCTAGCATCTCTGGCTCTAACCAGAACTCTATGCCTTTTATATTTCCCTTTTATTTCATTTGGGCGTGGCAACCACCTTGTAAGTTTTACATATAGTATTTCTATTTGACTAGCCTATTTTGTGGTAACAAATTTTGGGGTCTCCTCTTACCCCAGGAATAGGTTATGTGTTGGCACTCTAAGCAGAAACAACTGTCGTGGTGGCAACTGTATTTAACCCCGGATTATCTTAACCGATCCTTGGTGGTGTATTACAAATAGAGCACATGGCCAGGAACTCATTAACCTACCACCAACCCAGAGTGACACGGGACTAGTTCCTTCTCAGTATTTACTTGGCGACAGCAGCTGGCACCATAGGAAGCCCAGACCCAGGCTCAAGGAGTGCAGGGCATATCAGGAGGCAGACGCAGATGTGGCTAACAATTCAGTGTGGAACTCTACACTAAGTGCACGTGAAGGTGCCTTCCTGGGCTTTGCTTTTCTGAGTAATGGAAGGAAGGAAGCAGCTGTTTTTATGTTGGTCTCAGAAGGCTTGGGTTTTGTGGAGTGACTTGGGAAGATGACTGGGCTGGGCCATGGCCTCTCTGTCCTCTCCTTTAACCAAAGCAGTTTCACTTTTTTCCATGTTACATAGTATGATCAAAGATTTATTTTTTAAAAAAAGGTTTTGCTGTTGAAAAAGGAGGGAAGGACAAATAGGTAGACTGGGGGTCCTGAGGTGAGGGGTCTGATGTTTTATCTGGGTCTGTTTATACAAGTGTTTGGTATGAGAAGCATCCTTGGATTATAGCTGAGGAGCCCCCCAACTCACACCCTGATGCTGCAGTGGGGAGTAACTCCTGAGATGGGCCAGGCCCAGACGCTGGCTTTACTGCTTGGCAGTGCACAGTCCTGGACAGGGCTTCTGCCTTCTGAGCGCTTCCTCATCAGTGAACTGGGGATACCCATGCAGGGTTCTTGTGTTGCTTGAATTAGTGAATGTGTGAAAGATCCAGTGTAGTCTCTGGCTCATAGCAGGCTCAGTGAGTGATGGCTATAGTGATTGTCAGGGTCACAGGGCCTCTGCTGAGAGGTGGTACCTGGTTTAGGATTAGTTAGGTCTCCCCTCATGGGGGCCTCCTTTCCCTGACAGGGTCAGTAAACTGAATGAATTATGCCCACTTTCCAGGCCAGCCTCTTACCTATTGGTGTTCGGTACACATCACCTTGCATCTGCATGGCATTGTGTGGGTCACCTGATGCGCTAGCTCATTTGAGTCTTGCAGCCATTCTGTAGAGCAGACTGTATTAGTCCCATTGCACGGAAGAGGATATGTATGGAGAGGGTAAGTAGCAGATCCAAGGCTACAATCCTTGTCACCAAAGGTTGAGGAGTCCAGTGCTCTGTATGGTGCTTTCGGTATAAACTGAATCAGAGAGATACACAGTGACAAGGCACCTTTGTGGGTAGGGTGGAGCCAGGCCATCGCAGCCATGGCTTTTGTGAACGTTGACCTATGAGTCAAACTGAGCTGGTGGGGTGAGGTGAGGGGTGTTTAGGATAACGCAGCAGGAATTATAAGCAATATGACTTTATTTAGTTACTTTGGAAACAAAACCCCCCAAATGATGCCTGAACCCAAAGGTACATAAAAATGACCCAAAATAGTTTAAAATAGATTTGAACATCATTTGTAGTTTCTTCCTCATGAGTGCTTTCAGCTGGACAGCAGATTACAATGCATCTCTGAATCTCTGATCATGTTAAGGCAGATGATCAATCTGGCTGCATCTGTAACTCCTCCTGGGAAAATGATCCTGTTGGAGTTGGGGGCTTTTCCCAATTGTTTGGGCAGTTGGCCCAGGAAGGGGCAGTCCTGGAGCTGGCGGGTGGGGAGCCAGGCCCCACCTGTCTTGTCACTGCTCGTTCTGCTGGCCCTCTGTGACTGACGCCGACACGGAGCCCTGGCCCTTGTTGACATCACTGATGCATACCCACTGCCCGTCAACCGACTCCTTCCACAGGGTCACCTGCAAGTCAGGGCACAAGCAGACTGTCAGGGGTCTGTACCCCTCCCTCTGCTGTCCCATTTGCACTGGGTCCCCTAAATGAGAGCCTCAGCCCCATTAAGAACCACTGCCCAGAGGCTTGCGGGTGAGCAGAGCACGTCCCTTCTCCACTGAAATCCCACCAAAATGAGAAGGAATAAAAACTCACAGAAAGGAGTAACAATAACAGCAGCTGTGGATGATGTCAACACAGGATGCTATTTTCACTAAACTGTGCCAGAGCTACAGTAAGAGGATATGGGGTGGCAGGGAGGAGGGTTTGCAAAGTGTGGTCCCCAGATTGGTCACCTTGCTACAACTGCAGATTCTTGGGCCCTGGAACAACTGATTAAGCAGCTCTGAGGGTGAGGCTGGCAATCTATTTTAACAGGTTGAACAATACTGCAGTTTGAAAATCCGTGGTAGAGGAAGGTGATGGATCAATATGTTTCTACACTGAAGTAAGCTACATTAAGAAATAGCTAAGAGCTGAAAAGGTTTGCCCCTGGAGAGTGAAAGGAGGCTGCATTAAAAAAAAAAAATCAATCTAGGCCAGGCATGGTGGCTCACGCCTGTAATCCCAGCACTCTGGGAGGCCGAGATGGGTGGATCACCTGAGGTCAGGAGTTTGAGACCAGCCTGGCCGACGTGGTGAAACCCCCATCGCTACTAAAAATACAAAAAATTAGCCAGGTGTGGTGGTGGGTACTTGAAATCCCAGCTACTGGGGAGGCTGAGGCAGGAAAATCGCCTGAACCCAGGAGGCAGAGGTTGCAGTGAGCTGAGATTGCACCACTGCCCTTCAGCCTGGATGACAGAGCGAAACTCCGTCTTAAAAACCAGAATCAAAAATCTGAAGCTATGTACATACATTAGTTTGATTAAAAATGAAAATGATTTTGCCCAGGTATAGTGGCTCATGCCTATAAACCCAGCACTTTCGGTGGCAGGTGGATCACCTGAAGGTCAGAAGTTCGAGACCAGCCTGGCCAACATGGTGAAACGTCTCTACTAAAAAAAAAAAAAAATTATATATATATATATTACACACACACACACACACGCATATACATATATAAAAGATTAGCCGGGTGTGGTGGTGGGTGCCTGTAATCCCAGGTACCTGGGAGGCTGAGGCAGGAGAATCACTTGAACCTAGGAGGCAAAGGTTGCAGTGAGCCAAGATCATGCCATTGCACTCCAGCCTGGACAACAAGAGCAAAACTGTCTCAAAATTTTTTTTAATAACTCCTGCTTTAGGGACAAACTTTATTCACTAAACATACTGCAGAATACTCTGAGACTGAAAACATACTAAGTCCTTTGGCTAAGGGTGCTATGGAGACAGCAAAAGGAAATGAGCTTATAAAGGAAGGAAGGAAAAAGCAAGAAGCCTGAATGCATAGTGATGGGGACCCCAAACATTGCAATGTACAGCCTGGCACTTGGTTACAGCCTTGTAAAAATCACTGTGGGCCTGCTTGAGGCAATCTGGGACCGTTGGTCTGTCTTCAGTGCCATTAACCTGGGTTCTAGTCCTGACTCTGGCACTCCCTAGAAATATGGCTTTGATTGGGGGTGGGGGGGGGTGCTGCTAGATCTTTCTGAGACCACTGTAGATCAAAGGGAACTTCGGCCAGAAAAGCTGCCTGCAGAGGCTCTCAGAGATCTGCACTCCCATGTTCCCAGCTGCACTGTTCACAATAGCTAAGAGGTGGCAGCAGCCCAGGCGCCTATTGGTGGAGAAATGAGTGTAGAAATGGTGTGGTTGTCTATACAATGCAACACTATCTAGCTTTACAAAGGAAGGAATTCTGACATATGCTGCATACAGCATGGATGAACCTTAAGGGCATACTGCTAAGTGACAACCCAGTTGCAAAAAGACAAATATTGTATGATTCCACTTAGGAGAAGGGTGGCTGCCAGGGCTGGGGAAGGGAATTATTTAATGGGTACAGTTTCAATTCTGCAGCTGAAAAGAGTTCTAAGACCAGCTGCTTCTCTGCCTGGCCTGTGTTGTTGGTTATGCTGATCATGCAAATGAAAGGTAAGACAGGGAACTAAAGCGGCCACTGGGAAACAGTAAAAGACCAACATAGGCAAGGGAGAGAAGCAGCAAGGGCCGGCAGGATCCGCACCAACTTGCGCTTCAGATGCAGAGCAGATGTGCTTAAAAACGCAGCATGGCCACTCCCTGTGGAACTGACCCTATGATGTTAAGAGACCTCCGTCTTACAGGGGAATTCAGCTGGGCAGATGGCCGTGGCTTGTTAATGCTTCCTTTCTGCGGGTAGCTTTTTTTCCTTCTAATTGTAAAACATAAAACTTTTTTTTCCCACGAGGTCCCTGCTGTTCATGAACTGTGTATCTTGGTCATTTTTAACTGCACAGTCCAGTTGTGTGAAGTACATTTGCATCCCTGTGCAGCTGGTCTCCAGAACTCTTTTCAGCTGCAAAATTGAAACTGTTTCAATGCACCCACTGTGTACCTACCTCTTACCAGCATAACAAGTATTCACAAACTGTACAGATTTTTAAAAAATAAACTTTTAAATGTTACGGATAAAAAAAAATCCTTAATCCTCTTGCTTTTGTTTATGGGTTCTTTTTCTTATACACTTACTTTTTTGGCACAACTAACTGAACATCACCATGAAGTGACCAAATGGTTAGGGTGAGGGGCCTGACTGACTCTGCCGCCTCAGAGTTTTGGGACCCCTATGCAAGTCAGATTGCCTGCTAGCTTCTTTCCCCATCTGTGAAACGGGGACATATTAATACTGCTTCATGGGCTGTGACATTAATGATGTAACTAAGAGGCACACTCAAAATGCAGTCCTGGCTAAGGCTCCTTCCCTGCCTGCAGTCAGATGGGCATGTCAAGTGTGCTCTCTGGTGGGAGAGGCCCCTGTCCACCCTGCTGTGGGGAATGGGTGTGTACCTTATTGTCGCCACCAGAGACGGCCAGGATGTTGGCTGTGATGGACCAGCTCACATGCCACACCACATCATTGAACTTGTGCAGCAATTTGGGGGACCACGTATTGCCTGAGGCATCATCACAGGTCCAAATGAACACACGACCATCCTAGGAAGAGACAGGCTAGAGTCAGGAGATGGGAGCAAGACTCCTGTGTTTGTGATGTCCTCCAAATCTAGAGCCATGCAGCACCTCTGTGCAGGAACAGGTTGGGGGAGGATTCAAAGGGGAGCCAAGGACCTCTGGGGCATCCCAGAGAAAAGGAATCTGGGAGACTGTTGACCAGTGTGAAGAGACAAGGGTCTCCCAGATTCCTTTTCTCATCCGGGTTTCAGAGGTGCACTCTGCACTGCTCAGATTTTCTCTGGGGTTTTCCTCATGCCTCCCAAGTCACTTCACTGGCTGTCTATACTTCTCAACTGAATGGGCAGAGCTCTCCAAAAACCAACCTCCGAGAATAAGAAGGTACAAGTAAAACACAAAAATCTCACATCTAGAACCAAACAGGTTCCTATGATGTGAAAAGCCCGGCTGGCTCCCTCTAGGGTGGTGGCGTATAACTGAAGGCTCGCCCTTGGCTTTCCTTGCTGTCTGGGAAGGGTGGCTCGGTAGCTGAGCCTAGAATTCCCATCCCAGTCTACCATTGCTTGGGAACACGCGGAACTGCACCTGGGCACCTCTGCTCCCTAGTCTCACAAGAGTCAGGAGGGAAAATTCATCCCAAATCCACCTCCTTCTTGGCGCTGGTTCTGTTGTAGTCGTCTCATCTCAGCGGAGGCAGGCCACTTGTGACCTCTGACCAAGACTTCCCCACACAAGGACCTGACTCCCTGTGCTCTGGGCCAAAGGTACCTGTTGCTCTCCCTTTACCTTCCCTGAGGGCTTTCTGCTAAGAAGACTTTAGTCTGATAGACTAGAGACTAAATGACAAGAGATGCTCTCATGGCCCTGGGCTGACCTGGGAGCAGCTGGCGATGGTGCTGGTGGGCAGGCCGATGGAGGGAGCCCAGGCCACATCTCGAACCCAGTCACTGTGCGCTTCCAGCTTTTGCTCCTCCTTCCACTGGCCGTCCTCCTCCTCCCTAACAGGGGGGAACAGAGGGAGAATCAATCAGCAGGGAGCCGCCCTGTGCCTTTCCCACACTTCAACTCCTCCCCGACCTGACAGGCTCTGCCTGGGATGAAGAACTGATTCCATCTTTCTTATTTCATTCATGGAGTTCGTGGCATTTTATTCCATTCACTCCAGCTGGAAAAAAAAAAAAAAAAACCTCCAGGAAACACTTGGCTTCCACAGCCAGAGTCAGCTCCAACAGTTGGGAATTGGGTGAACAGGTGTTTTTGTTGTTTTTTTTTTTTTTGAGATGGAGTTTTGCTCTTGTTGCCCAGGCTGGAGTGTAATGGCATGATCTCGGCTCACTGCACCTCCCAGGTTCAAGCAATTCTCCTCTCTCAGCCACCTGGTAGTTGGGATTACAGGCATCCGCCACTACGCCTGGCTAATTTTTGGTATTTTTAATAGAGACGAGGTTTCACCATGTTGGCCAGGCTGGTCTTGAACTCCTGACCTGAGGTGATCCACCTGCCTCGGCCTCCCAAAGTGCTGGGATTACAGGTGTGACCCACTGCACCCGGCTGTATTTTTTTTAAAGGATGTCCTCTGACAGATTGAAAACAGTATTTTACTGGCAGGAGAGAGAAGGAAAGGTGAATTGTTTCTTGTGAGCGTGGCTGAGTCATGGTGAGTAGGGTAAAGGTTAGAAGTGTCCCCCGCAAAGAGAAGGCCGCACAACCCTACTTACTTCCACAGCTTGATGAGGTTGTCACAGCCACCTGATGCAAACTTCTTGATGTAATTGGGTTTCTGCCCCGATGGCTGGTCTATGAGGCTTCCAGGTATAACAGCAGGGGCCCAGCTGACGGCATTGCAGCCAATCTGTAAAGATGGGACACACGTGACTGTGCCTTGGAAGAGAACACTGCTTTCTGCAGACCCAAGGCTGCTGTTCCTCTCCCCTCCAGTTCTCAGAACTGGACTGTGTGTGAAGGCTGGCATGAAGCACTCATCATGTGGTCCACTGCTCAGAATTCTCCCTCAAAGATCCCAACAGTATGGGCATTTTTCTGCAGTATGCACTAGAAGTAGAAATTAGAAACTCCCACAAATTTAAGAAACAGGACATTTTTTAAACACATGAAAGAATGGTACATTGGGGCTTTTTTTTAGAAAAATCTTTCATTGTAAATAGATCAAGAAACAAAAATTCTGCCACAAGCCTGAAAAGCCCTGTCATTACGTCTTTTCCTAATCACAGTCCCTCACCCACTGTAAGCAACCACTGCCCTGACTTCTAATCCATTTCCCCCATTTTATCACTCAAATGTGCATCCCTCGACACGACAGTCTTGTCCATTAAACATTTTTTGGATGTTTTTTACATCTCCTACTTTGCAGATTCCTCTGATTTTTTTCCTTACAATTTTTCTGCTGAAGAAAGAGTCTAGTCTCTCGGTCTGGGTTTTGCTGGCACATACGCAGTTTCAGTATGTTCCTCTGAATTCCTGAACACTGTCAGCTGGAGCCAAGACCAGACAGAATCAGGTGTGATCCCTTTGGCAAGACTACAGCTGGTGTGTTCTCTCATCAGGAGGCACGTTAGATTGTCTTTTATATTAACAGCTGTCAATAACTCAGGCCTCTCTTAATTCACTGGGGCTTGCAAAATGGTGATATTCTAATTCTATCCTTTCTTTGTCATTTATTCCATGGAATGCTCCAGATAGGGGCACTTCTCCTCGTTAACTATTCAGTTACACAGGGGTAGAGGTCTGATATGCTTTGGCTGTCTCTTTACCCAAATCTCATCTTGAATTCCTACGTGTTGTGGGAGGGACACGGTGGGAGGTAACTGAATCATGGGGGCAGGTCTTTCCCATGCTGTTCTGTGATAGTGAATAAGTTTCGTGAGATCTGACAATTTTAAAAATGGGAGCTTTTCTGCACAAGCTCTCTCTCTGCCTGCTGCTATCCATGTAAGATGAGGCTTGCTCTTCCTTGGCTTCTGCCATGATTGTGAGGCTTCCCCAGCCATGTGGAACTGCGAGTTCTTCATTAAACCTCTTTCCTTTGTGTAAACTGCCTGGTCTCGGGTATGTCTTTATTGGCAGCATGAAAAGGGACTAATACAAGGACAGAGAGGAAAGGCTGGATAAATGCCTGATTCTTCATGAATTGGTTCCATCATTCTCCAAAGATGACTGATTTTCCTCTTTATTAACAACAACAAAAAAATTGAGACAGGGGCTCACTGTCACCCAGGTTGGAGTGCAGTGCTAAGATGATGGTTCTCTGCAGCTTCAAACTTCCTAGGCTCAAGTGATCTCCCACCTTGGACTCCCAAAGTACTGGGATTACAGGTGTGGGCCACTGCCTTTTTTTGTGAGACAGAGTCTGGCTCTGTCACCCAGGCTGGAGTGCAGAGGCATAATCTTGGCTCACTGCAAACTCTACCTCCTGGGTTCAAGCGATTCTCCTGCCTCAGTCTCCTAGGTAGCGGGGATTACAGGCATATGCCACCACGCCTGGCTAATTTTTGTATTTTTAGTAGAGATGGGGTGTATTAGTCCATTTTCACACTGCTGATAAATACATACCTGAGACTGGGCAATTTACAAAAAAAGAGGTTTAATGGACTCACAGTTCCACATGGCTGGGGAGGCCTCACTTAATCATGGCGGAAGGCAAGGAGGAACAAGTCACATCTCACATGGATGGCAGCAAAGAGAGACTGTGCAGGGAAACTCCTCATAAAACCATCAGATCTTGTGAGACTTACTATCAAGAGAACAACACGGGAAAGACCTGCCCCCATGACTCAACCATCTCCCATCAGGTCCTCCCTACAACACGTGGGCATTCAAGGTGAGATCTAGGTGGGGACACAGCCAAACCACATCATGGGGTTTTGCCATGTTGGCCAGGCTGGTCTCAAACTCCTGACCTCAGGTGATCCGCCTGCCTCAGCCTCCCAATGTGCTGAGGTTACAGGTGTGAGCCACTGTGTCTGGCCTTTTAACTCTCTTTTCGTCTTAGTTCTCTACAAGTAACTATATATTTATGCTGAAGTCTTTGTAGTCATTTTTGTTGTGACACGTATCCTCTAGTAGATTCCTCAGGAAGGGCTCCTGGGAACAACAGTCCCTGAATTCTTGCATATTGATAATAGTTTATATCCTTTATATGCGAAAGCTAATTTTAAAAACAGCTTTGATATGGTATAATTGACATAAACTACATATAAAGTGCATGATTTGGTGAATTTAGACAAAAAATATACCCTGTAGGATCATCACATCACCTCAATTAAGATAAGGAACATGCCCCTCATTACCGAAAGTTTCCTTGGGTTCCTCCTTGTTAATCCATCACCCCATCCTGTGGCCCCCAATCTTGCTGACCATGGGCCTGCTCAGGAGAGTGTGCATTTCCTAGATTTTACAGCAGTAGAATCATAGTATATCCTTTTTTTTTTTTCTCAGCATAATTATTATTTTTTTGAGACAGAGTCTCGATTTGTCACCTAGGCTGGAGTGCAGTGGCATGATAGTGGCTCAATGCAACCTCTGCCTCCTGGGTTCAAGTGATTCTCCTGCCTCAGCCTCCTGAGTCGCTGGAATCACAGACATGCACCACCATGCCTGGCTAATTTTTTTTGTATTTTTAGTAGAGACAGGGTTTCATCATGTTGGCTAGGCTGGTCTTGAACTCCTGACCTCAGATGATCCACCCGCCTCAGCCTCCCAAAGTGCTGGGATTATAGGCATGAGCCACCATGCCCAGCCAACATAATTATTTTGAAATTTATTCATCTTCTTAAGTCATTTCTTTTTATTGTTGCAGTATTTCCAGAGTATGGACACATCACAACTTATCACTTACCTGTTGATGGACATGGACTATTTCCAGTTTTTGGCTATTAAAGCTGCTATGAACTTTTGTGTATAAGTCTTTGTGTGAACTTGAAAGTCAGTTTTCCTGGTTGTAAATCCTAGGCTCACATTTTCTTTCCTTGAATATTTTAAACATGTTATTCCTTTTTCTTCTGCACCAATCCTTACTATTGAAAAGTCTGACAGTAATCTAATTGTCTTTCCCCTTTAAGTCACAAGGTTCCTTTTCTCTAGAACCCCCAAAATTTTCTTTAAAGTCTAATAATTTTACTAGAACTACATCTTCTTGTTGGTGATGCTGGATTGATTTTTTTTTAAGGAGACAGGGTCTCACTATGTTGGCCAGGTCCTGGCCTCAAACAATCCTCTGACGTTAGCCTCCCAAAGTACTAGAATTACAGGCTGAGTCACCACGCCTGGCCTTGATATTGTTAAGTGTAGGGTATGATTGCTTAATCTCCAGTTTCAAATCTTTGTTTTTTAATTCTAAGACAGTTTTCTGGATTACTTTTTGGTATTTGTTCTGTTTTCCTTTCTAGGGACTCCTGGTATTCATATGTTTGACCTTTCTGTCTTTACTTTTGCTCAAAACCTTTTTACCTCTTCATTTTTCACTCTTGAAACGTTTCCTTTTTCACACTGTCTGTCCTTTCCAGCATGATCTGCTGCAATTATTGACACTTGCATTTTAACTTAGTTTTTACTTTTGAAATGATTTTTGACTTTTTCCTGAGTTCTTTCTCCTGATTTATTTCTCATTTTTAAAATGTTGACTTACACTATTTTCTCATGTTTTGCATTTTTAGAGTGTCACCTGGCTTGATTGGAAATAGTGGGGTACAGCTTGATGTGCTCTCATTATCCACAGGGAGGTTATTTTGCATATTCTTATTTCTTATATAATAACTTTATCTGCAATTTCACTTCAACCACTTTTCTGTTGTTTTTAGCTGAGATGAGTTATCCTGGTAAAAAGTCTCAGGAAACTCTAAGCTCAGAACTCTCCCTCGTTTCTGTGTAGTGTTAAAAGGCGTGGGAGCTGCCTTTCAGGAGTTCTTGGGCTCTGTTCCCCTTCCCCATGTTGGTCTACATCTCATCCTTCCTTTCCTGTGTCACTATCCAGCTCAACTGTGATTTCATTTCCAGCAGTTTCTCCTCCTGAGGGGCCCTGTCCCAGAAGCTTGTTCTGGAGGATCATAAATGTCAGATTTCTCCCTTCCCCTTCAGCCTTTCTTATTGTGGGCTGCTTGCATGCACTCAGTGTTACAGAGTGCAAAACCCCTCCCAGTCATTTCTCCAAAGATACACGAATGGCCAATAAGGCCCCCGAAAGATGCTCAACCATCATCTTTGATTAGCAAAATGCAAATCAAAATCACAATAAGGGCCAGACGCGGTGGCTCACGCCTGTAATCCCAGCACTTTGGGAGGCCGAGGTGGGCGGATCACTTGAGGCCAGGAGTTTGCGACCAACCTGGGCAACATGGTAAAACCCTGTCTCTACTAAAAATACAAAAATTAGCCGGGTGTCATGGTGTGTGCCTGTAATTCCAGCTGCTCGAGAGGCTGAAGCATGAAAAAGCCTTAAACCTGGACGGCGGAGGTTGCAGTGAGCTGACACGGCACCACTGCACTCCAGCCTGGGAGACAGAGCAAACTCCGTCTCAAAAAAGCAAAACCAAACCAAACCCAAAAAATACAATAAGATACTACCACCTCACATTCACCAGGATAGCTGTAATCAAAATGATGAGGATGTGAAGAAATTAGAACCCTCATACACTGCTGATGGGAATGGAAAGGGTACAGTTACTTTGCAAACAATTTAGCAGTTCCTCAAAAAGTTAAACAGAATTACCATATGATTTAGCAATTTCACACCTAGGTATAGACCCAAGAGCATTAAAAACATAGGTTCATGCAAAAACTTATCTGCAAGTGTTCATAGCAGCATTATTCATAAAGCTGAGAACATCCATCATCTGATGGGTGGATAAACAAAATGTCTACATTCACAATGGAGTATTATCCAGCCATAAAAACAAATGGAGTGCTGATACATGCTATGATACAGATGAAACTTGAACTCATTATGCTAAGTAGGATAAGCCAGTCGCAAAAGACCACAGATTGTCTGATTCTATGTGCAACTGTTCCTCATGTCACTTCAATATAATGCTGACCAAAAAAACACAATTCCCAGTGGGGGCCTCTGCCTGTGTGGAGTCTGCATGTTCTCTCTGTGTCTGTGGAGGCTCTCTCCTGGTACTCTGGTTTCCTTTCACACCCTCAAGATGTGCATGTTTGCTTCACTGGTACATCTGCGTTGTCTCAGTGTGAGTGTGGGGGTGTGTGAATGCTCCCCTGGTGGAATGGTATCCTGTCCAGGGCTGGCTTATGCCTCACACCCTAAGATGCCAGGACAGGCTCCAGCCACCTGTGACCCTAAACTAGAAAGAGTAGATTAGAAAAAGAATAAATAGGCCGGGCGCGGTGGCTCACGCCTGTAATCCAAGCACTTTGGAGGCCCAGGCAGGCGGGTCACCTGAGGTCAGGAGTTCAAGACCAGCCTGACCAACATGGTGAAACCCCGTCTTTATTAGGAAAAAAAAAAAGAAAGAAAGAAAAAGAATAAATAAGGCTGGGTGTGGTGGCTCATGCCTGTAATTCCAGCATTTTGGGAGGCCAAGGTGGGCGGATCACAAGGTCAAGAGATGGAGACCATCTTGGCCAATATAATGAAATCCCGTCTCTACTAAAAACACAAAAATTAGCTGGGTGTGGTTGTGTGCGCCTGTAGTCCCAGCTACTTGGGAGGCTGAGGCAGGAGAATTTCTTGAACCCGGGAGGCAAGGGTTGCAGTGAGCCAAGATTGTGCCATTGCACTCCAGTCTGGGTGACACAGCGAGACTCTTGTCTCAAAAAACAAAAACAAAAACAAAATACAAATTACTGTAGAACAAAAACTCATAAAATATCCAATAATCATCCAGATGGATGACAGCAAACGATGTGGTATTAAAGTGCTCATGTGAGTCCCCCACATTGGTTATTGTTGGGAACATCACCACTGTGTGGTGGTAGGAGGTAGGACACTGATGTTCCCTTTGCAAACATTCCTTGATTGAACCACCACCATCACGACCACTGTCACTCATTGAGTCACCAAAAGTTGGGTAAAGAATGACCTTGTTTATAGTCAACTTTCTTAATGTATGCATGGCTCACATACCTTTTTATTTTAATAACCTCACTCCATTCTACAAGGTCCCAATGACTACTGCAGGGCATGTCACTGGAGGCAGCCATAGCTAAGGTGGCAGGTGAGCAGGCTGCTGCTGCACCTTCCTGGTGCCCAGCCCTCCCCTGCTTGGGAGCACATGAGAAGCAGCCAGTGCCAAGCCCTGCCTGGGCTGAATGAGGCTGGTGCAGCCTGGTCTGGCTTCAGAGCAAAGGGGCTCAAAGCTGCTCTACAGCAATCATGTCTGGTCAGCTGACCCCTCCCTGGCCCAGTCCACAGTGGCCCACCCCCCCCAACTGCCACCCTCTAGGGAGTCAGCATCAGACATAGGGCAAGCACCAAAGGCCGGGGCTGGACTCACGGTGTGAGCGTTGTTGATCTTCTTTACTTCCCATTGGCCTTCCCCGGTGTAAGTCAGCAGGGAGATGGCCCCATCTGAGCTCCCACAGGCCAGGATGAGGCCGTAGTCATGGGGGGCCCAGCACACCGAGTTCACTGCAGGAAGAGGGAGAGCGCAATGAGCAAAACAGGGAGACTGCAGCCCCAGGTCCTGCCTTCCACAGATTTACTAAATTTCTAAAACAACTGTAGGGGTCACCAGGGAGAAGCTGTAATTTGGTCAACTGAGGACACTGAAAAAAAAAAAACCCTATCGCCTACTAATACCATGATTTCATCACCTACAGCTATCTAACAAAAAAGTGAGTAGGACAACAATCTACAAATGAAGGCGAGTCCTTAAAATGAATAAACCTGAAGAGAAACTCGGGTTTCTGAGTTTTACTCAGAAAAACTTTTCTTTTACTCTCTTTACTATTCTTACTCTGTCTTTACTCTTCTTACTTGCTTTGGACTGGCTGTAGGTCTTAGGGCTTTACTCAGCTGCGGACAGACTAGCAGAAAAGCCAACCAAAGCTCAAGGGACAGACGAGAGGCACCATGAAGGACAGGGAGCCAGGGCTGCAGCCAGGACAGTCCTTTCTTAGCCAGTGGTCCCTCGCCTGCTCTGCTGCTGTGCTCAGCGTACCTGAGGAGTCGTGTCCCGCGTGCTCGTGGCTCTTCTCCCAGGTGCCATTTTCCTCTCTCCAGATAATGACTTTCCGGTCATAGGAGCACGATGCCAGGATGTTGCCGTACATGGGGTGAGCCCAGGCCACTTGCCACACAGGACCCTCATGACTGCAAAGGGAGGGGGTGAGAGGCTGCTCACATGGCATAGGAACCCACAGTGCTTCTGTAGGCACTACTTTGGACAGAACTAAATGGCTCCCTGAGATATCTCAGGGCAGAATTGCTTAAAGGGAGAGCTATACAATGGCATTTCCAAAGGGATGCTCAGTGGACAGTGAGGAACCTGAGGTCCTAAGAGGTTAAGGAACCTAAGGTCACAGAGCCTTTGAGAGATAGTCAAGCCTCTGGGTCAGCCTTCTGTCCCGGCCAGGCAGGAGCCTCACTTGCCCAGATGGCAGCCAGCACTGTCTACAGCATAGTCATTAACTGATCCAGGGTTTCCAGCCACAGGTGCTCAGGAAGTATTTGTAGACTGAATTGCTATTCATCCTTCCTGATGGTCAGGTTCTTGAGGAGGCATTATCGGTTTCATTTTGATATTTTCCACTATTTTAATTTGTTCAGAAAGCACATCTTTCCTTTCTCTTCTGATGTTTACCCATTCTCCTGATAATAGGTACTATCTGAGCACATGCTTTGTGCCAGGCTTTGTACAGGGACCATTTCTCTGGCCTGGGGAAGGGTATGCACCTTAGCACTCAAGAGGTAGAGTAGCATGGTAGAGTTAGTAGTTAGGAGACCAGACCCACTCTCCCATTCACTAGCGCTTGACTTTAGGCAACGACATCTTTGTCTCTTTACCTGAAAATGGAGATATTAATAAGAATTCTTTCATAAGGCGATCATGAGGGTTAAATATTTGTGATGACTTAGGTACAGAGTTTGGAATAATGCTTGGTAGAAGGAAAGGAAAAAGCTGCTCAATACCCATTAGCTATTAGTGCTGCTCCTGGTTTACCCCTTCACCCTAGGGCTGCACACAATCAAGTCTCCTCCTCCCTCTGGCTGGAACAACAGGACGTTCCCAGTCCCTACAAAGGTGCTGCTAATGAAACTGTGAGTAGACCCAAACTTCCAACAACTAGCACAGTTTTAACTTAGACAAAAAAGAATGGGCTGGGAATTTTTTTTTATCCCTCCAATATTTCACATCCTTTGAACATAAGAAAAACAGCAGAAAGGACAGAGTCACAGCAAACATAACCGGCTTGGCCAAAAGCTGCACAGCAGCTCTCTGCCTGCCCGGGGCTCCTGCATAAAGAAGCCTGATTCGGCTCCTCAGTCATCTGATCGTTTGACACAGACAGAGGGGAGCTTCTAAGCCCATTTCCCTAAATGGACACTGACTTAGTTTACGCTTTTTAGTTCAATCAACAAACACATACTGAGCATGTACCTGACAAGGCTCTTAATCTTTCCTGTGCATTCTGGGGAAGGTTATGGATCCTCTCTCAGAATAATGCACAAAACACATAGAACTAGGCTCATAAAGAAAACTCAATTATAAATTATACAGTAATCAACTTTTTTTGAGAAGGGTTTCACTCTGTCACCAAGGCTGGAGTGCAGTGGCACCACCATGGCTCACTGCAGCCTCAAACTCCTGGGGTCAGGCCATCCTTCCATCTCAGCCTCCCAAAATGTTAGGATTACCGGCGTGAGCCACCTCGCCCGGACTGTTATCAAAGTATTATAAAGCAATGAGACAGTGATGCCCGTGCTTCTTTGTTCACACTTCAAGCAACAAACTCTAGCAGCAGCTCTAGTAACCAGTGTAATTTCAAAGTTGGGATGAGCATAAGTGATATTCTGAGGTAGCTAGGTAACTGTGATGTATGACGACAGTATCTGTGACTTCTACTGGTGACAAGGTGACAGGCATTACAAATACTACTAAAGTTTCTGGCCTACATCCATAATAGAAAGAAATGCTAAATGTCAGAGTCACTGAAAATAAAGATGTAATTTTTTCCTTGTCCCAATTATCAACCCCTGAATTCTACTGACAGAACCCACGGAGATCCATGGCACCCAGGCAAACCCACAAACATATGAAAGGCAGTGAGCTGAGGGAAAGCAGTAGAGATGTGGCCATAAAAATGAGCCAGGACTTCCTCAAGAATCTCAGGAGGGAGTAGGGCAGGTCAAACATTTGTAAATAATCACTGAACATTTGCCCCAGGCAAACAGGCAGAAAAATGGGATTTATAAAATGATGATGGCATTCTCTAATTCTTCTTACAGCAATGCTTTTGTGACACTTCAGGTCATATTGGCTAAAACTTGCACGAAATGGTACTGTTTACCACTTTTTTTTTGAGACGGAGTTTTGCTCTTGTCGCCCAGGCTAGAGTGCAATGGCGTGCTCTCGGCTCACTGCTCACCACTTTTAAAAGCAGCAGTAGCTGCCTGCACTGAAGACTTACTGTGTGCTGGGGCCTGTGTCAGGGCCTTGCATGCACTAGCTGAGGTGGTAGCACTGGCCCCAATTTTGAGGGTGAGCAGATGAAAGCTCTGAGAGAGAAACTGCCTCACTTGCCCAAGGTCTTCTAGTGGCTACATATAAGAGTGGCAGAGCTGAGATTCACACCTCCATCCACCTGTGCCCTTAACTGCACCACCCCTGGGGACATCAGCTGAGGACAGCCAGGCTGGCTGAGATCCCAGTGTCTTCTCCACTAAATATGCTTTGGGGTTGCTCTGAATGTGAGCTCCCATGCTTGAAGTGCGGCCTGTGAGCCCAGACCATTCCTGGAGCTCTTCCCTGGGCTTGCCAGCACTTACCCCCTGAGGTCGGCGATCAGGATCTGCCCTCCATTGCGCACATCGAAGATTTTGACAGACCTGTCTGATGAGCAGGTTGCCAAGCGGGTGCCATAGTAGTCCATCTGGGCGTCGTGCTGCAAAAGGACGACAGCTTGGGAAGCCTGCTGGCTGGGTGGGTGGGCAGGGTGAGGGCCGTGACCACACAGAGTCTAGTTCAGACAAGAATCTCCCTGAAATTAATCTAATCTCAAAGAATCATCACCCTCAGGCAGGAAGCTAGCATGTGGACATTCTCACTTCGCTAATGGGCAGTGTCTCCCTGAAAGGGACAAGCAAGCCACACCCACCTGGCCTACCTCAGGGAAGGGCCCTTCCATTCCTGTTCCACAGGGTGGGTATGGGAGAAAAAAAGCTGGCCTAGCTGCCCTCTTCTTCCTCCATCCTCTCAGACCCCACTCTGTTCTTAGGCTCTGTAGCTGAAAGGAAATACCCCTGGGTTCGGCTCAGCCCCAAGACCTGATGCTAATGAATGGGAGCAGGCCAAAGGAGTGGGCCTCTGACTGCCTGGAGTCCCTAGTCAGGTTCTCTGTGATATAGCTCTGGCCTGGACACAGGGTTCCATTCAAATATTTGGGTTTTTTCTTCCAGCCCTGGCCCTGGATCCTTTGTGGCCCTTTGTTTTGGGGTTTCTGCTTGACCATTTCCCTAGTAGTATGCCCAGAACTTCCCAGACTTCCCCACCCAAGGAACACAACGCCTTAAGAGTCGCTGGTCTTACCACTTGTGAACTGAATTCCTTGACACTGACAGCATGCAGAACTAGGCCTGGCCCCTGCTAGCAGATTGCCATCCACGGGGTGATACTCTCTGAGGCACCATGCCTCCTGCCCCACTGAACACCCTGGTCCCTCCTGCTTGCTGGCCCTGCCTATTCCAGTGGATGTCACTTTCCCTAGCTGTCTCACCCTGGGAGTTTCAGGACTATCAGCTGTACTCCCATGGCCACCAGGAGCAGTTGTGCTCAAAGGCACTCATTCTGTCTGCCTCAGATGGAAATTCTCACCTCCCTACACAAGGAACACATCCTGATTCTTCTTTGGGAACTCCCTCCACTGTATCAGGGCTTTGTTTCTTGAAAGGCAGGCAGCACAGGGGTGTTTCTGAAGCACTTCTTATGCTTCTCAGTGGAAGGAGGCAGGACCTAGTACCTTACAGATCTAAATCCTATCTCCTTAGCTTACCTGCTGTGCAACTGTTGAAAATACTTCATCTCCTTGAGCTTCAGTTTCCTTATCTTTATTATTTACCAACATCCTATGGGCCTTAGTTCCCTTATGTTTAAATAAGGCTAATGATAGCATCTGTTTCAAGGGTTGTTATGAAGGTTAAACAAGATATTGAGTGAAAAGTACTTAGCATGGGGCCTGACACTCAGTAAGCATACAAATGTTTGTCATTACTACTTTGCCTCATCTGTTTCTCAAACCAAACTCATACAAATAGGTAGCACATCTATTATTTTTCCTTTGTGAGGAAAAATAAGTGAGGCTGGTGCAGAAGAGTTAAGATATTGGTTAGAGAGTATCAGATTAGGTCTTCCTGTCCATGATGCCATGCTGTCTCCAAGGAGGTGTGGTCTTACAGCTAGACCACTCATGACTGAATCCAGAGAACATATACAACTCTGGGACCAGACAACCTCTCAGAAACCCAAAGCAACTGTTGGTAGACAGGTTGTGAGGGCAAGAACCCTGCCATGCAACGCTGTCAGTCAGCTCTCTTGGGTCTTGCTCAAAGGCTGCTTGGCCCTGAATGAAGCAGAGTGTGTTTTTCCTGCTGTAGACTTTAACCTCTGGACCTTCTCCTGCAGCCCTGTCCTCTTATACTGAGCCCCATGTTTACCTCTCAGGAAATGCCCTGAGTACAGATTTCCGGTTCAAAGGGCCTTGTCTGCCATATTGTCTTGGTGGTTTGAGTGGGCCCTGCCTGGGGCTTTCACTGTGGCTGCCTTCTGCCTTTGTATTGAGTCATCTTCCGACACTCCCTTCTTTTCACCCCTCTTTCCAACAGGGCCAAGAAGTGACAGAAGGAGGAAGGCAGGTGGGAAGTCTATTGTCAAACCTGTGCCCCCACCCAGACTTCATCCCAGAGCAGGTAACTGTGTTGGGTGGAAGACCGAGAGCCTAGAACTACAAACTATTCCCAGGTTCCTCCCAGAAGAGAGTGACCAGACTGCTGCAGCCCTGACAACTCAGAGGGTACTGCTGGGGAGCCCAGCCACACCCCCTGAGATTACAAGCTGATGGACAACCAATGCAGAGCCACCCTGGATCCATGAATGAGCAACAGAAAGGGGTAATGAAAAACCTAATTGCTTCCCTCCCACAAAAATGCCCATGTACACCGCCCTCCAGGGAGGGTGATATTAATACTTACAATCATGTCCTCATGGGAGGTATCCACAGTGTTAATTACTGACACCTAGAACCAAAGATATCACTGGTAAATTAACTGATAGCAGTTAGAATACAATCATCTCACGTTCTTGACTGCATTTGTTCACTCACTCATTCATTAAGCATTCATTCTAAGTACCTTCTTTTTGCCAAGCACTGTGCCAAGAACTGGATACACAGACACAAATAAGAGGAACTTTCTGCCCTTGAGAAGCTGTTCTTTGAGGTGGAGTCTTGCTCTGTCATTCAGGCTGGAGTGCAGTGACACGATCTTGGCTCACTTCAACCTCCGACTCCCAGGTTCAAGTGATTCACCTACTTCAGCCTCCTGAGTAGCAGGGATTACAGGCACGTGCCACCATGCCCAGCTAATTTTTGTATTTTTAGTAGAGATGGGGTTTCATCATGTTGGCTAGGATGGTCTCGATCTCTTGACCTTGTGATCTGCCTGCCTTGGCCTCCCAAAGTGCTGGGATTACAGGTGTGAGCCACTGTGCCCGGCCAAGATAAATTCTTTAATGGTGGTCTGCAAGTCCTACAGGAGCCTCAGGGGGATGGGGTGGTAGACATGAACTGGGCCTTAGATGATGGGTAGGAATTTGCAGGTGGCACAAGGGAAAATAGTACCAGTCCAAGTGGCCAGGCAGAGGAAACACACAAGTAAAGACAAAGGGGTCTGAGTGAGCTTGATGTGTGTGGGGAAATGGCAAGCAGTCCTGGCTACTCTTAAGGGTGAGGAGAGACCACAAAGGAGCTACAGCTGGCGCTCCCTTCCTGGATGACAGGGTCTCTGATGCTCCAGGCAGTTAATGCATAACAGGGTTATTACTTCAGACTGGGAGACTTGATTTCGAGTTTTCCTGAGGCTGCTCCCTGGTCCATCACCAAGTGGGATCCAGGGTTGAACAGTTTGTAGGGCTAGAACATAGTGTCATGGTCATCACTCTCCTACTCATTCTTTGAGGTCTGCCCTTCCACCCTTCTTGAAGATGCTCAGATCCTCAAACGGCTGGATTCTTGCATATCTTCAGCACTGAACATATACAATGTTTTATGCTTTTTCTTCTCCCCACTAGAAGGTGAGCTCCTTGGAGCCATGGTTGAGCCACCTGCAATTTCAAATCCCCTCAAATTATCCAGCACAGTGCTTTGCAAATAGAAGGAACTCAGTGACTATTTGCTGAATCAGTGAGTAAATTAACAAAAGCTGTTATTCTTTTCTTTGCTCAACCAACCACTATTCTCTTAAATTCTTGGGATAGAAAAGAGGACTTAAAAGGAAGTTTCGGTGTGGAACAGACATTTCTTACCATTTTCCCCATTTCATCTTTTCCAGCACAAGCCCTGTAGGTATAAAGTTTGACTTGTGTTTTCAGAAAGGCAGACACTGGAAGAGGATGGCTGCAAAGCAGTTCAAGAGGTACACACCAAGTAAGCACAGCTTCTCTCATCAAACTTTAGACTCTCTAAAAAACAGGTCACTGCTTTGGGAGGCCGAGGTGGGTGGACCACCTGAGGTCAGGAGTTCAAGACCAACCTGGCCATCAGGATGAAACCCCATCTTGAAAAAAAAAACAAACCAAAAAACAAAACAACAAAAAAAAAACAGGTCCCCAAAGTCTGCAAAGGCAAGCAAGGACAAGGAGTTTCCTCCATGTGCCAAGCTGTATAGGTTACAAAGTGCATGGGAAGGCGGGGAGGGCAGGGTACCAAGGGCAGAGTCAATCAGAGCCCTAAGACAGACTAAGGAACTGAAGAGGCCCAGAGAAAAGAAAGCACTTGCCAAAGTCACAGAGCTAGTTAAAGGCAGAGCCCTATCCCCTAACCTTCTAACTCCCAGCCCACAAAACTTCACTCCACCAGGCTGTCTGTTTAGAAGGTAAAGCAGCTGTTACCCTGAGTTCTGTAAAGCTGAGGGATAAGTAGATTCAGGAAGAAAGCTTACTGAGAGGTAGTTTCAACCAGGTTACCAAACGACCTCAGAAATAACCAGCATTTAATTCTAACCACTCTCACCTACCAGTCAGGGTTGATGACCCGTGCTTCTGAACAAGACGGGAAGGAAGGATGGAGGGGGAGAGAAAAGGAGGGAGGGGAAGAGAAAAGAAGGCAGGGAGACAGTGGGAGAGGTGGAGAGGGGTGGGGGAAAAGGGACAGGGAGAGAGAGAAAGGGAAGGGGAGAGATGGGGAAGAAGGGAGAGAGATGGGGGGAGGGGAGCGAGGGAGGGCCTCGAGAAAAGGGGAGAGAGGGAAAGAAGGGGAGAGAGGAAGAGAGGGAGAGGGGGAGAGAAGAGAGAGGAAGAGAGG
>NW_022437153.1:408113-467288 GCF_009761245.1 Sapajus apella
GAGAGGGGGAGAGAAGAGAGAGGAAGAGAGGGAGAGGGGGAGAGAAGGGGAGAGAAGAGAGGGAGAGGGAAGGAGATAGGGAGAAAAGGAGGGAGAGAAGGGAGAGGGGAAGGGAGAGAGGGGGGAGGAGGGGAAGGGAGAGAGGGGGGAGGAGGGAGAGGGGGAGAGAGAGAGAGAGGGAGAGGGCTGGGGAGAGGAGGGGGAGAGGAGAGGGAGAGAAGGGGAGAGAGAGTACTTCTTAGAGTACTTCTTCCTGGGCACCTGGTGTTATCTGGTCCCTGTTAACACCTGCACTCAAAACAATTCACCTTTTTGAAATCAAAGATAATGAGTTAAAAATTCATTTAGGATGAGCTGAATGTCAGAGCATAAGAGCCTCAACTCTAACCAGCAGTGGAAGAACCAGAAGTGAGTGATTTACACCTAGCCCTCTGCAGAGCAAGAACACAGTGTTCTGATTTCTGGGTTCCTTAAGGTTCCCTCAAACCTGTTGCTGAGGCACACTCACGTTTCTAAGAGAAAGCATGTACTAGATATGACAGGCTCAGCCCAGATACTTTCATTCGTTAGTTCTCACTCATTCCATCATTCACTCAACGAGTAAGTGTGCAGTGAATGTACAATGCAGATGCCACAGAGGCTTAAAAAACCCTGAGCCCTGCCTTCGGAGGGTCGTTCAGGTCATCTTTACGTTTCCCGTGGTGCCCATCCTACCTGGGGGCCCTACCCCGAGCAACTGTTCAATCATTTCTGCTGGGAGAGGCAGTAGGCGGCAGAAAAGAATGATTAGGAGGGTTCAGATCTCGGCTCTACCACTTAATCAGCTGTGCAAGAGGCTCCCCGTCTCCGAACCTCAAGTGTCCTCATCTGTAAAGTGTTGAGAAGAATGACGCCTTCTTCACAAGGCTGTTAGCAGGCTGAGATTGCCCACAATGCTGAGGGCTCGGTATACAGTAGCTCCTCTGCTGTTCCTCGTTTTGTTTTCAATTGTTGACGAAAGAGAAGGAAGGAAGAGAGACTGGTAGGAGACGCGGCAGCGGCGCGTCCCGCAGTCAGGGAGGTTCCTCGGCCTTATCCCTGGAGTCCCCGCCGAACGGTCCGCAAGGACGGGGACAGAGCCCCCCAAATCTCTAAGCGGTGTAGGGGAGCTGAACGGCTCCAGCCTGGGATTTGGGCCTCAGCATGGCTGAGGAACCAGTGAGGGCCGCGACTGTGGCCTTCACCCTGCTCGACCTCCTCAGTCCCAACACTCACCATGACTGCGGCGGTGGTTGCTCCGGGTCTCGGACGTGGCAGCTCCCTTGGCGCCTCGGAACAGCTCACTTCCGGCGCCGGGGCCGCAAGCCGCCGGGCCCGCAAGCCGCCGGGCCGTGGCTCAGGAGCCTCCGGGCAGCAACGCGCTAGGCTAGCACAACAGTTCCGCGCCTTCCAGAGGCCGCGCCCCGCCCTCCCGTGGCCCCGCCCCTATCCTCCAGTGAGGCGCAAGAGCAGAGGACTGGCCCTGACCCGGGAGGCTTTGGAATCTGAAGCACTGGTGGGTCTGCTCTCCCGACCAAGCCTGCACTTTGCCTGAGATCATAAATGAAAGGAAGGATAAATATAACTGTCGGCTGGGTGCGGTGGCTCATGCCTGTAGTCCCAGCACTTTGGGAGGCCCAGGTGGGAGGATCACCTGAGGTCAGAAGTTCGAGACCAGCCTGGCCAACATGGTGAAATTCTGTCTTTACTAAAAATACAAAAATTAGCCAGGCATGGTGGCACGCGCCTGTAGTCCCAGCTACTCGGAGGGCTGAGGCAGAAGAATGGCTTGAATCCGGGAGGCGGAGGTTGCTGTAAGCCATGACTGCACCACTGCACTCCAGCCTGGGTGACAGAGCGAGATAATGTAAAAAAATAAAATCTTTGGGAGGCCGAGGTGGGTGGATCACGAGGTCAAGAGATCGAGACCATCCTGGTCAACATGGTGAAACCCCATCTGTACTAAAAGTACAAAAAATTAGCTGGGCATGGTGGCGCGTGCCTGTAATCCCAGCTACTCAGGAGGCTGAGGCAGGAGAATTGCCTGAACCCAGGAGGCGGAGGTTGCAGTGAGCGGAGATCACGCCATTGCACTCCAGGCTGGATAACAAGAGCGAAACTCCATCTCAAAAATAAATAAATAAATAAACAAAATCTATCTAGCTTCACCTGCCTCCCTGCGGCTCTGGGTGTAATGGGCCTTATGATGAATGTTGTAGGTTGGGTGATGTCTTGGGAGTGAGTAGGCTGTCCTAGTGCTTCCTTGTTGTAGTCCCCCGCTCTCAACCCAAGGACTGGGACCACGGCAGAGGAGGCCAGGAATGCCCCTTACCAGAGGTTGAGGCCTCTTGCCCTGCCATCCCTAACCCCTATATAGGACTGTCCCTTCCAAACTGATCCCCTGGGGTCCTGAGTAAGTCCCATCAGGGAGATTCCCCTAGGCAGTCAAGGATCTCAGCCAAGCTTCTGCAGCTAGAGCCCCAGACCCATCCCCACAGTGCCTCCAATCCCAGGTCTCTGGCTTCCCAAGGTAGGGTAGCTGAAGGCTCCCACAAGCGCAGTGAGAATGCCACACTGGAGGACAGAGCCTGGGGGCCTCCCCTCAGCCACAAATGGTCTAGCTCTGGGCCCCTTGTGACATTGAGAAAGCAGGTGAGCTGGGGAGGCCTTGACTACCCTTGGGTAAGTAAGTCACAGTCCTTTAGTTTCCTCTGCTGAAAGTGGGAGTAAGGACCCTACCTGGAGATGGTCACTGCTTGAAGGAAGATGTTAAGGCTCAGGGAGTGGGATAGACCCAGACTGTCAAGGAGCTTTGGAGAGGAGGCCAGGGGAGTAGGGTGTTAGAACTAAGGGCCAGGCCTCCTGGCAACTTGCTTTTCCACCCCACCGCAATTTTCAAGATTTTTTACTGCCCTCTAATGGAGAAATTATTGCAGGGTGCGAGGGGGTGGTGGTTAGGGTGAAGCAGGGAACAAAGGCAGGTTGGGGGGATTTTTTTTTTTGAGATGAACTCTTACTCTGCCATCTAGGCTGGAGTCCAGTGGTGTGATCTTGGTTCACTGCAACCTCCACCTCCTGGGTTCAAGTGATTCTCCTGCCTCAACCTCCTGAGTAGCTGGGACTACAGGCATGTGCCACCACGCCCGGCTAATTTTTGTATTTTTAGCAGAGATGGGGTTTCACCATGTTGAGTGGGCTGGTCTTGAACTCCTGACTTCTGGTGATCTACCCGCCTTGGCCTCTCAAAGTGCTGGGATTACAGGCGTGAGCCACTGCGACTGGCCGGATCTCCTGTTCTTCAAGGAATGGGCCCTGGTCTTGGATCTGTAGCTTCACCACTGACTTTCTAGGTGATAAATTCAAATCACTTCTTTCTGAGCCTCACTTTCTTTGAGTGGAAAATGAGGACAAAGGCATATTAGATGTAAATATAATGCATGGGGCATAATTGTGATGAAAAGAATGTCCTTGTGTAGACACTGATGTTGAAGAGATTGGGGATTTGTGACAAGCAACCAAACTGTATCTTATTCATTAAGGTATTTGCTGTTGGGTATTTGGCCCATAAGGCACTGTAATATAGAGGTTTAGAGTGCAGATGCTGGCATTAAGACTGCTAGGTGTCAGTGCTGGATCCCCTGCTTATCAGGTGGGCAGAGCTGCTGTCTCCTGCTCTTTTGAGTAAGAATTATAATAATACTTCCTCTGAAGGTTGATATTGGGATTAAATGAACCCTTGGATATGAAATTGTGTTTGGAAGTTGGATGGGCCTATGGTGCTTGATTTGGGGATCAGTTCAACCTAAGAAGGGCTGTGATTGTGTGTGTGCAACCCTCAACCCTTGGGCAAACCTTAGGGATTGCTTCTTGGTTTGGGCATATTCTTTCTCTGCCAATGTTCAGCAGAGGTTTGTGAAGTCCAGACTCCTAGGGTGCCAGGCTTCCCTTTGCCTTACCCCAATCCCCAGTAGGGGATGCCACCTATATCCTGTGTCTGTATTCCCCATCTCCTTCCTCTGGTTGATCTAGACCCCAAATCAGGCTAACTTTCCCCGATTTTTGCACCCCCCCCCGCCCCTTGCCCCCAAACCTTCTTCTCTTCCTCCTGAGGTCCCTTTCCCTAGTCTTCTTCTATGAGATGGTCAACCATTCCTTATAGGTTAATGGCTTATGGCAGGGTAAGCCTGTCTCCCTCAAATGGTGGGTGTTCAAAAGGTGTGACCTAGTGGAAAGAGAGAGACTGCCGGCTGAGCTGTGGGCTCTTGGGCAAAGTGCCTTTCCCTCCCAGGGACTGTTTCCCCATGAGATCAGCTTCACAGAGGTCAGGGACCCAGCTGTCCTTCAGAAAAAGGCCTTGTGATGTGTACCGTGTCTGCATTTCCACGTGTGCATTTATTGTTATTGCTCAGTATAGTGTTGAAAAGGCAGACAAATCCCATTAATTACAAAGAGCACAAGCCAAAGATACAGAGAAATAAAGAATGTACAATAAGAGCACAGTCACTTCCCAGCCCCGATTGTCCCAGAGCCCCCCCAGAGCCCAGGCAGCTTATGGAAGCTGGAGGCGGCACCATTCCCTCGCTACTCTATTATAAAATATGTGCACACAAGAGTTAGCAAAGTGTGGTGACCCTCAAGAGGAAAGGTCCGGGAGGGAGAGCACCACAGGCATTACAAAACAGACTTAAGGGGCTGAGAAGGGCAGTCCCAAAGCAGCCTCCAATATCGTTTTCAGTGGAGGGGGTGATGGCTGCTGCCCGGGGCTGGGGACCCTCCTCCCCCACGTGGGTGGGTATGATCTCCACATTAAAATCAGGAGAGCTTGGTTTGGAACTTTGAAAAGGCTTGGGGACTTCCTGCTGTTGTCTGACTTCTGCCCTGGCTCTGCAAGGCCTAAAAGCCTTCAAGAAATGCTCCTCCCTGCAAGATCCTCTAATGGTGGGGTTTTGGACACAATAGCAGGAAAGAGATTTGGGTGGGAGGCTTGTCAGAGTGCAGCAGGTTGGCAGCCTCCTGTAGGTATCCCAAGAGTGGGCTAGGGGAGTGAGGGTTCCGAGAAGGCCCAGGCAAGAACTGCTTGCATCCCAAAGGTGCTGGAGACTCTGAATTAAAGAGCAAGAAGTGATCCCCCTGAAACAAAATGAAACAAAAACAACAAAAATCCGGTTCAGGGGAGGGAGACAGGAATAAAGGTTTCTCCATGATGAGAATTAGAAGTGCAGACAACTGGGTCATACATTCTTTCCCAGCTCCAAGCCTGGGAGAGACTGCTCTTTCTCATCTGGACCAGAGACAGATGGCGGGTCCACCCCAACACAACCAAGGTGGGTGACTTTGGTGCCCAAGCTGGGATTGAGTGGGGGCTGGTGGCCTCTCATGACAACTCCTGGGCTTAGGGGACAGGTGAAATGATGGGAGGAACAGCAGGCTTCCCTCAAGATCAGGATGCCCTTTTTGTCCCTCTTTATAGGACACAGTCTATTTCACAGCCCTGAGTGGACAGTAATTACAATGAGTGGGGGGAAGATGATGGCACAAGGAATGACAGGGCCCAAAATTTGGGATGGGAATGGGATGGGGGTGGAGGACTGGGCACAATTTAAAGTTTCTGTGGAGGAATAGATGTGAGAGAGTAACAAGGAAATTTTGTAAAAGAAGAGTGAAGGGACTTATCCCACCACATAATTAGACATTAGAAAGCGACAATAGTTAAAATTGTATGGCTGGTGCCAGATGAGACACCCAGGTAAGGGAAGAGAAGAGAAGTTCCAGAAATAGATCCAAGTCTATATAAGACGTCAGTGTGTGGTAAAGGTGGCATTTCAACATGGTTGGTGAAAAGAGTAGCTTCCAATAACTGGGAGACCCAGGTCAAGACAGGCTCAGAGTCCTTGAGCCAGTGCAGTCATTTTAATTGGTCCAGTCTCAGAAACAGAACCACCTCCTTCCTGTCATCTCTATGCTGTGGTTGGGACAAGGGGACAAGGGGCCATGGTGAGAAGTTGGTGGGAGCAACAGAGGCTGCTCCTGAGTTAAAGAAAGCTCTGTCTGAGTTGCAAGAAGGAGACTCCTCAGAGCTTTCCCGGCTCACCTCCAAAGATGAGTGACTCTGCAGCGCCAGGAGTCGCTGAACGGGCTCCCTGCCCTTCCCTCATCTGTTGAGGGGGAGACAAGTTGGTGAGCTTAGCTCTCAGAACCGAATCTGCTACCTTCTCCCGGAGCCCTTGTCCACAGGGCAGAAAAGAAGCTACGTGGATGGTGCAGTCCCAAACTAGAAAAAAGTATACATTACAGATATATTTACTATGTTCTGTTTGATGTTGTTTTTTGCCTTTTTTAAACCACAGACATTTCAGAACCACACTGTGGGAGTCAGAGAGCCAGTGATTGAAAGCATAACCATTGCATAGTATTAAATGAACAGAGATGGTGAGTTCTTTATTTACAATTATTGTCTAGATAAAAAAATTCATAAAAACAGATGAATGGTCATAAATTATTTACCCCCTAATGGGGTGAACTGCCAAACGTACCCCATGCTGCTAGATATAGGACGCAGAGTGCAAGCTTTATGTACTACAGTGAGTTTTGACAAACCAATCATTTCCTGTGTGTGTGGATGTGTGTGCAAGTGTGAGAGTGAGGGGTGCGTGTGTGCAAGCATCCGTCATTCCTGACAAGAGAAGACCAACACGAATGTTGGCATTCTTCCATCGCTCCCTGTTCCCCAAGGCAGGCTCCGCTGAGAACCCTGCCTGGCTCCAAATGGACATGGAGCACGGTGTGCAAACACAGCTATCCTGATGTCATGGAATGAGGTCACAGACATATGACTGACCAAAGAAAGGGGGAGACGGAAAACCATGAGAAAGGAAACTCCAAAAAACACCATGTTCCAAGGCTGCCCAAGTTTTACACGCGCAGGTCTTTCCTTCCTCATAGGAGAGCAGTGGGCTGGCTTTGATGGCGTTTGTATTGGAATCCAATAGCACATCTGAGGGCTGGTCACCCCTTTGGGTCTGTAGTTTCCTCTGCTGGATACATTCAGATATATTTCTTCACAACATTCAGGTGGTGCGCTCTTGAAAAGAAGGTCCTCTTTCCAGGAGGATTTTGCCAGGTGGGATGGGCTGACTTTGAACCCTGAACCCTCAAGTTTTTCCACAGCCATCCAGATGTAGGCCCTCCCAGCTGACTATGGCTCTTTTCCCGAGTGGCTCTCATCTTGTTTGCGGAAGAGTTCTCTGGGCCTGGAGAAGGGAAGGGGCTGGGCTGACGCAGCCACTGTGGGGAGGGTCAGCATGAGGAATGGATTTTGCAAGAGAGGCGGAAAGTGTTTGGTTTTCCTCAAAGCATGGGACATCATTGATCATGGTATTCAAAATGTCTTTTGCACTGTACAAGTTTATGGAAAAAGATCATATGCTGAAAAGTCTCAAAGCAAACTTTGTATTAAATACAAAAGTTCTTTTATGAAAAACGCTGAGACCCACAAAGTGCTTAGCAGTTAAGAGGCTGACATACAATTAAATAAGCTCTTATTAAGTGGGATTACTAGTGCTGTTGTCTTGGGGAAAAAATAACCACCTTTTCTCACCTGTGATACTGTAGGGTTTCAGAATGGCTTTCTGTTTGGGAAAGCAAGACTTGCTGTTAAAAGGCTACAGTATATATTGTGACTACAGGAAGACAATTTGGTTTAAAATCACACTGAATACATCTCAATATACACATCATAAGGTTCATTCGGATCTAAATAGTGCAGAGAAAAAGGCTATTCTTCTTCAAAAATAAAAATAAAAGCAGCAAGCCATACTGATCCTCATCCAATATGCCAACAGCTCAGATGCTGCCATTAATAAGGAAATAAACCTGTAAGTTACTAAAAAAAAAATCAACACAATACCATGTATAATATTTCAACACTACCTCAATCTCTGTACAGACAGTGCCAAAGAGAACCTGTGTTTGAAATGCTCTTAGTAAACTCAAGCGAGTTTCATTGAGAGAAAAGTCTTCGAGCAGTGCTTTGCAGATCCTGGCATCCTTGGGCCAGATGGCCGTTAGTGTTGCAAACCCAGGAAGCCTTCTCTCCTCCTCTCCCTTTGTCTACGGAGCATGTTGTTAAACCCTTCAGGATGGCAACTCGGTGGCATTTGGCTTCTGCCTGAGCCTCTCACGGTAGTGACAGTATTGAACGGAAACAGCAGGCAAAAATCAGAGCATGGCTATCATAAAACATCAAGGATGCAACCCAGGGGAAGTGTCTGTCGGGCCGAGCTGTTTTTATAGCATCTCAGCCACCAGTGTTCTTAAACCGTACAAATAGCCAAAGACATTATCTACAGGTTTGTAAACAAATTACATTCTTCTTTTAGGACATAAATAAGTTAAAATAGAGCAATTTAAGCAGAAACAAGGCAACATGCCGGCAAAGAAACTTTATATATCCATGTATATATATTTATATATATTTATATATATATATATCTACCTATCTATATGGACGTATACAGTCTTGGAGAAGTATACGTTGATATAGATACAAAGAAATGGATATAACCTTGTGAGTGTCTATGAAGTTCTTCGGTTCCATTGGTGCAAATCTACTAGGCGAGTTAAGCTCTGCAATTTCAAAAAGTTATTAAATTAATCTATACAACTGAGACCATGCTGCGCAAGCATTTCAAAAACTCACAGACCAGTGGATTGGATAAATAGTCTCAGAAAAGAGTCTGTTTGCAGTTCCCGCCTAAGAAAACAAACAAAAAAACCCCTCCCCAACCCCCCAAAACCAAACAAGGGGAGGACTGAAAGTGTACAGTACATTCATGCGGGGGACGTGGTGGCTGGGCGGGTGCATGGCTGGTCCATGTTTGGGTGGGAGCCAGGAGGGGCTTGTTTTGGGAAAACCGTTCACTCCCGTAAGCCCCCAGTGGAGATCCCACCCCTTGCCTCGAAGTGAAAAAGAGTTCAAACAGCATCGCAGCCAGAGAAAGGGTCTGTTGGTGGAAACGTTGGTTTTCTCTCCAGTATTTGGTTTCCGGTTGTTGCTCGTTGCTGCTTGGGTGAGTTGGGTGCCTGGATGGATGGGTGCCTGGGAGGCGGGTGGCAGCGGGGTCCGTGAGGGCGGGCGGGCAGGTGACAGGGTCCTCAGCTAAAGCGACGTCTCCAGGCTGTGGATGGGGCTCCCTGGACTTGAAGAGGTAGCTGATTTGCTTGTGTCGGTCGTCAGGTTGATCCCACTGTCGATGGCGCTGTTGTTCTTGTTGAGCGATGATGGCGGGCTCGAGTTCTGCTTGAGCGCGGCATCTTCTTCCAGGTCGGTGTCGTCAATGAGGGGGATGTGGGGCTGGGAATCTTCGATCCGGAATTCAGGATGAGCCATGAAGTTATGGATGGAGGTTCGAGACTCAGGCTTTTCTAATCCTTCATAGAGAGAGCTACGGAACGCCTTCACGACGCGGATCTGCAAGGGAAGCACAGGGGTCAGGAGCACCGCCCGCGACCACAGCCAGGCTTGGGGGACTCACAGGAGGGGCGGGAGGGACAAGGGGTAGGGCACAGCAGGCGGCTGGAATCCACAGTCGCTGGGTGTTATTAGCATCGACAGGAGGGGGGAGAGTCAAAAAGGGGGCTCAGGTTATAGGCATCCTTGAGCTGGGTTTTAAAAATCGCTTTGGTTTTGGTAGAAACTACAGTGTTAGGACAGGAAGAATCACCAAGCACCATCAGAGGGATGTTGGGAAACAGTGGTTAAAGGAAGCGCAGTCGACTCCTGCGGGCACCCACACCTAGTGAGAGACTGAGCCTTGTTCACTTTGAAGCAGAGGTTCAACCATGCAGACGGGGAGGAGGACCAGGTGGGAATCAAGTGGGAAAGAGGAGAGGCTATTAAAAAATTCGTCTTAGAAAAACCACACACAGTTAAGAAACCATACAACATGGAACAGGTTACGTGTCACAAACAGAGAAGGAACAGAAAGGAGAGATGGTTGGATGAGCTGGAATGGGAGAGACACATGAGGGCCAAACAGAACAGGAACATCGAACCCAAGGCAGCAAAGCAAACCAAAGCCAACCCAGGGCTTTCTGAGGTGCAGAGCAGAGGCAGCCAGAAAGCACATGGGAGCCGGCGGACAGGTGACATTCGGGGGCGGGCTGCATGCCACGCGGGGGCTGGGAGCCACACGGCACACGCAGACGGACACACGGCTACACTTGGAAGCCTGGACAATGTGAACGGAGGTCGTTTGCACCCAGCGTTTCTTTCCTTCATGCATTTGGGAGGTAAACACTCGAGTATAGACTCAAAGCCCTGGCCGGCCAGTCATTGGAGCTTGCTTTGGGGTCTCTTATTTCATGGGGGATTTTTTTTTTTGTTTATTTGTGCTTTGAAAACACAAAACCAAAAAATGAGGCTGGAATCAGATGGCCAAACCCAGCGCCAGTGGGATTTTGGGCTGTGTGCAACTGAGTCACAAAACAGCAAGTTCTTTCATTTTCTGTCTCAGTTGTGAACCACACATCCTGGGGCCTCAGTTTCCTCCGCTGAAGAATGGGAGGAGGCTGGTCATTGAGGCTTCAAGGCTGGTGGGAGGAGCACTGGACTTGGAGGCAGAAAGACCTGACCTGTGTCCTGGCTCTGCCACGTTGGGTGCCTTGACTGTGGGCAAGCCACACTAGCTCTCTGGTTGTCCTCTGTCCTGCCTCACAGAGTGCAGAGGGACAGGACTCTCACTTGGAAGAGAGGTGTCCCTTCTCTGGACTCCTGGGAGGGGCAGCAGTGCCTATCATCTCAAGAGTCTGATGGGACTTGGGACAAAGGTGCCTCCTCCTCTCGTCCCAGCCGCAACTCAAAAGAGGTGGAGAAAACAAGGTGGCATTGGCACCTCCAGGACAGAGCCTTAGTCGGCTGCTGTGTGCAGGCCAAGTGGCACCCACCTGCAGAGCAGTGGCTGCCCTACACCACAGGCCTGCGGGGAGGTGGGGGACTGGGCGAGACGGTCGTGGGGAGGCCCTTGAAGTCCCAGGACTTGAGCTGTCAGTGGAACCCAGGGGTAGCTCCTTTGTGGGACCCTGGTGGGGAAAGCCCTCTTCCATGGAAGTGGAATTTCTAGGTGACAGTGGTTGATTTTAAGTGTCATCGCTGAAAGTTTGTTTTACTGTTGCAGAAGGAATTCTTTCTAAAGCGTGTTATACGCTTGTCTGGCTTCTAATTTAGAGTGCACAGAGAAGAATTTAACAAAGGTTTGTCATCCTTCTTGGTCTTAAGTAAGACCCCATGGATTGGCTTGTTTTTTCCCTTGCTGTCAGCCATTGCTTATTAGTTAGCTGACTTTTCTCTGTTTTCTGAAAAGCACCTCTGACCTTTCACCTTGGATACTGTGAGCTGGGACTCCAGGGTATCCCACTGCTGGAATGGTGCTTTAAATAAGAGGCAGCAAGTGCCAAGCAAGAGCCAGCCAGACATGGCCTTCATGCTGGTACTCCATCATGGCCACTGTGGCTGCTCTGAGCTCTCTTTCCCCTGGAGTTCCTCCTTGTGGCTCTGCAGAGATGGTTCACATTCTGATCTCCTAATAAGTGAGCTGTTACATTCTTGATTAATTGAAAACAAAGAAGGCGTTGCAGGCCTCAGTGTTCTTATTTGTAGAATGGGAATAGCAGTCATGGCTGTAGCTGCCCAGCCTGGTGCTCAGTGTGTTGAGGCTGAAGTGCAATTCAGATGGAACACCTAGTGTATGTGTGGGGCAGGGGGGTGGTGGCAGGACCCTGTCATGTGACTGACAACGCAGAGGGGATGACACACAATGAGATGAGGCCCCTCCGCCCTCCCCCTGGCATGGAGACAACAGAAAAGATGAACTGCTCTGGACAAGACTGGGGACAAGACTTTTCGGGACACCCCGCCACGGCCATCTCAAGTCTCCACTTCGGTTCTCTCCAAGGCTGAAATGGAAAAAAATATGGGAAAAAAAGCTCTTCCATCTCCCCTCCCTGCCTACCCTAAAGGTGGGATTTTTTTTTTTTTTGGCATAGCTGCGTTTGGGCGTGGGGGTGAGGGGAAGGAGAGGAAGGGACCCGGTGAGTGGGGTTTCAGATGTTTTGGTTTCATCAGCACAAAGGGAACAGGGAGACCCGTGCCCGTTGTCAGAGGGCTCTGAGGAGATGCACAGGCCCCGGTCTGAGATGGGTTCGACATACTCGAATGTTTACCCGGCTTCAAGGAAGCCAAGAGTCTGGGATTGATTCACATTCATTTCAGGCTCAAGGTTAAAGACTCACAACCTCTTTTAATTTCACTCTCTCTTGCTGAACTCTGTGTCCAGGGTTCTCTAGCCCTCTAGGGAAACAAACACATGGAATATTCAGACAGCGGAGAGGTCTAGGGCCCCCCCCACAAAGCAAGCCATTTCCTTGCCAACCCAAGGTTGTACTAAATTAGTTACCAAAACACTAATGAGAAGTCCAGCTTTCTTCCCTTTTCATTGTCTTCGTTTCTCCCCCTAACAGTGCACACTCCTTGCCCTAGGAGTCTTCAGAACCAGGAATCTGCAGGGGAAGTGGGAGCAGGAGGTGCCCTATCTGTCTAGAAAGGTGTGGCGTCCTGAATGTGGCTGGGACCTGGCTTACGGGGCCGGCTCTTGGCTTGGGTGGCCCGAAGGAGCAGGACTTCCACTGATAAACATGGAGCCTGCTACAGCCAGGCTAAGTACAAAGATGGCTTGAGATGAGTTAGAAATGTGAGGTGGTGAGAAAGAGTGGCTGTGTGGCTTTGCCTTGGATCGAAGTGTGAGGTGCCAATCTTGTCCTTGATCACCAGTGGGAAGGTGCCCTTCTCCCCAGTCCTGGCCATGCTGGTAGAGTTTCAAGCTGAGAAACAGCTTCCCTGACCTTCCCTGGAGGACTGGCTCCTTTTCACGTGGGCATGGGCATGGGCACTGGTTCCGAAATGGAAGTTCAGCCTCTGTGGCTCCAGGTCTATGGGCCTGCCTGGGAAGCGGTTGGAGCAGTGGGAAGAATGAGGGACTCCAGAGTCTGACCTCTTGACACACCCTTGCTGTGACCCTGGCCCCATCTGTGTCTTTCTCTGTGAAATGGATATGTTGGCACGTCCTCCTGTCCTATATTTTAGTGGCAACGCATCTGCGAAGAAAAGGGAGTGGGGAACTGCTCTGGAAATGTTGAGTGGGGCTCAGGTATAAGGCACTAGGGGTGTGCCATTAAGTTTCCAGGGCAAAAACAAACTCTCTTTTGAGTGTCAGAAGAGTGCACCGATTCATTCCCTCCTGAGAGTCCTCAAGCTATGTGCCTTGTGACTGCAGTCAGGCTTACCATGTGTGTCTGTCTGCTGGGGCCTTTGTCTCATGGTGGTGCCATGGGAGGGGAGGGCCTGTGATGTGTTCAGGGGCTTTCCTCACCCCAGTGTCCCGGGTCAGAAGTCAGGCCCTGTCCCAGGCCTTTGTGGTCAACTCTTGATAACCCAGGGGACAGGGGATTGACTCCTTCCAGGGCACACCGGCTGCAGGTGTTTTTGCCTCAGCAGGCAAATGGCCAGCCTCCTCTGTCAGGGAATCCCCAGGAAGCAGATCCTGCTCAGAAGGCTGGTGGGGGTGTGGTAGGGGTGAAGGAGTTGCGGGGCAGTGGAGCTGCCCACTTCCTCATCCCATCAAATTGAGGTCCTTCTCTCACTTCCTGGGCACCTGTCTAAACCTCCCTGTGGGAGGAAAGCATACTGGCTTCTTCAGGGACCTTGCCTGGTGTCCAGAGGGCCCTCAGAGTCCTTGGAGACCAGAGGAGGCAGCACTGTTGTAGCCACTATTCAAGCAAAGTAGGCATGAGGCTGTGTTGTCTAAATGTGTGCACTGAGACCACAGAGGCTGTGATCCTGTCTGGGAACCAGTGCCCTCTGGCAGGGGTTTGGTCAGGCTCTTTTTTAAGACCACACACTCAGGAAGGGTCTCAGGAGGGACCCAGAATGACCAGCTGGATTCTGTCACAGAGAGGGAATGTGAGATTCTCCAGGATGCATGACGCGGGGAGAGGCAAGATGGTGAGCAGGGCGGGGAGCCCTGCTGGGTCCCCTGAGAGGATGAGGAGTCAGGGCAAGGACTGTCAAGTCAGCTTTGGCTGAGCCTCTGCCTGGGCTTCTTTTCCAAGACTGTTCCAAAGTTGGGGTAACCATGGGCTACAGGGGACTGATCTGGCCTGGAAGGAGGGTCAGTTTAGACACCACACTTCTGTCTATGCATTTCTGCAAAGAAGCGTTGTTCCTGGACTGGCCCTATTGAATGGTTTTAAAATGATGCAGAAGAAAAGCTGGGAAAGAAGTGGCTGGGGTTGGAGAGGACAGCTCTTGCTTCTAGACTGTGAAAGCTGAGACGAGGGGCTAACTCAGGGAAGACGGCCAAAGGTGGTGGGGGTGCCCAGCAATGGCGGGTGCACTCTGTCGTGGAAGGCTGAAGTGTTGCCCTTCAAGGAAAAGGCTGAACTGGAATGGATGAAGAACTGAGCCTTCACCCCGAAGCCAGACTCCTGGCAGACAGCCCCAGCTGGAGGGCTGTGGGAGTCACCGGGAGGGGCGGCAGGAATGGAAGAAGTGGATTCTTCCCCGGGTAGCTCTTCCTGACAGGACACTTGGTCACTGCACATCAGGATAGTTGGGGGTGCTGAGCAAGGCTAGAGCTGAGCTGGTGCAGGGACAGAAAGGAACTGGGAGGTCAGCTGGCGAGGCCGCCACTAAGGCAAGAGCTCTCTGGTCTAAAGGGGAGGAGGATGGGACCAGTGTTGCCTTCCCCAAGAAATTCTGGCAGTGGCTGCCTAGCCTAGTGACGGTATCTCATGGAAATGTGACTCAGATCCCATCTGCTCAAATGCGTCTCTATTTCATCTCGGCTCCCCGGGCCTCCCCAGCACTGCGTTTCTGTGCTGACCAATGAGCACTGAGGGGCTCCTTCCCTGCTTTCTGCTTCCTTCCTGCCACTGTGGGGTGTGGGCATTTGCCGTCAACAGGCTCTCTGTGGCCCGCCCCTCCTGCTGGAGGTGCTGAGGGAGGTGCTCCCACTAGAACATGGGGCTGCCTGCTTGGCTGTAGGGGGTTGTGTTGTGGGGGTTCTGGTTCTGGATGGGGGTACAGGCCCTTTATAAAGTTTCAAGAGATGAGCTGGAGTCTTTCTCATCAAAGAAGTTGGAGGCTAAGACTGACACTATGTCAGCTGGAGAAGACCAGAACCAGGGGATCCCCTGCAGTTCAGAAGGGCCCGACTTCTGAAATGCCTGGAAACAAAGACTTGTTCCCCATGGGGCCTGAAGCCACAGGTCCAGACAAAGAGCCAGACAAAGCCAGTGATAAGCGCTGTAGATCAGAAGTGGTGTTTGAGGAGATGAGCTTGGCAGGAGGGAGATGAAGGAGGGGCCAGAGTCCCAGACCACGCCTCAGATGAAAGAGGGCAGGATGCCGAAGGGTAGATCAGGTCCCTCTGGGCCTGCTGGCACCCAGGCAAGACGTGAGGCTCAACCCACCGTTTTCTACCATGGGTCAAGCTGAATGGGCCAGGAACTTTGTCTTTTCCGGAAAGGCTTGGAACTTCAGCGTGTTCCAAGCTCTGCACGGGGAAAGGCATCTGCAGGGCAATTAATGCTGTCAAAAGTGCAAGGGGAGGAGGGATGGGAAGCGGACAGAGACTCTGAACTGCTGGGATGGGGCCTCCAGGCTGTGAGCTCCTCCATGGCCTGGGACCCCTGGCTGACTATGACTCTGATCTGCAGTGACCTCTTGACTCAACCATCCCCCTTGACCATGAACCTTATTGCTGTGGGTGCCTCCTGACCAGCTGGGAAAGCCTGGATGACGTGACCCTCTCCTGGTTGAACCCCAATGTGACTGTGACCCTGAGGGGCTTGCTCCCCTTGACCCACAGTGACCCTTCTGCTGACTCTGACTGCAAGACTGGGACCTCCTGTCCAACTCCAACCCTTGCTTTGGCGGTCCAGGCTTTTCCTGATTACCTTTGACCCTGGGCCAGTGGGACACTCTGTGTCCCCTCCATGACTGACCCCTCTGGCTGCCGGGACCCTGTGGTGGATTGGGACCATTTGGTCACTGATGCCATCTTGATCAGTGGTGATCCCTTTGCTGGACCAGACTCTCTGGCCACTTGGGACCTTAACAACCCTCTGACTGACCCTGGTCCACTGTGTGACTGCCACCCCATGACTGGCTACGCTCTTCTGACCAATGGGACCCTCTTCAGTGGCTGTGACCCTTCAGCCCCCGGGCCTGATCGTGACCAGGTGCCCCCCATGTCTTCTGGTGCCCCAGCCCCTGCCCGCCTGGGAGCTGGCGTGGGCAGTGCCAGCCGGAGGCAGTAAGGAGTCACACTCACGCCCGGCTGCAGCAGGAGGAAGGCTGGTCGGAGAGGAAAGAGCATTGGACAACGACACGCGACTAGGGCTAGAGAGATTGGCTACATCCTGGCTCTGGCTGGTGACCGAGGACTGTCTCCTCAGGGCCCCCTGAAAGGAGGCCCCGCTCTTGAAAGTATTGACTACTTCAATCTGCAACGGAGGAGAGAACGAGACAAGTTGCGAGAAGAACGAACACAACAGCTACATGACTGACAGGCGCAATGTCACAAGAACAGCCGCAGCCACGGCGACAATGACAACGTCACTTAAATCAAAACAAAAATACCAAACACACTCCAAGGCTCTGAAAGATGTCTGCTCAGCTCTGGGCCCACCTGCAGGCTCCAGGGTCCCCGGGAGGACACAGGGGGTTTGGCCTTTGTCCTGTGCTAGTGGCTGAGGGGCCAGTGGGCTGGGCAAGGGCAGTGGGGGAGGCAGTGATTAAACATTGTGTCTGGAAGGAAGAGAGCAGTGTTCGGCCTCCCTCCGGTGCAGGCGTGGAGCTAGAGGGTGTGGTGGGGGCCTGGAGGTGGACAGAGTTTGGCCCAAATTCCAGTTCTGTCACTTACTAGCTAGGTGACCTTGGGCAAGTCACCTTTCTGATTTTCTTGTTTTTAAGAAGGGTCAATGCCACCTGCCCGGCAGGGTCATCTGTGAGTGGCAAAGCACCTGACCCACGCTAGTGTTCCACAAGAGGCAGGCAAGACAGGCGCCCCTGCCCACTCAAGAAATCGCAGTCCTTGCTTCCTCCTATAATTTGCAGTCTCCTGCATGCCTTTGCCGCCAGGGCAGTGACAGCAGCAGAGCCATATTCACTGTCCTGGACCTCCCAGGAGGTGGGGGTCGGCTGGGTGGACTGGCTGCCAAGGTCCTAATCAGGGAGGTGAGCCAGGCCTGTGTCAGGCAGCTCTGGGACTGAAACCTGTTTCCAGTCCCTGCCCCAGCTGTGCCAGCTCTGTAGAAACAGCCATCTCCTTCCTAGACCTCGATAACCTCTACACTGGGAGTCACCTCTGCCTCCCAGTGCTTTGAAGGTCACATGAGGTGAGGTTTGGGACAGGGTACAGAGGAGCGGGAGGTGACCCAGGTGAGTTATCTGCTACATTGGATGGAGATGAGGTACTGGGTTATGCCCGGCAGGACGGTGGCCAGGTGGGTACCTCTACACCATGCTTCTCCCAAGTGTGCTGGGGCGTGGAGGAGCTCCCACTCCAGCTCCCTGGGTGGTCTGGGCAAGAGACCCGCAGAATCCCTTCTGACCCTCCCCTCGCAGGGCTGTGATAGCCCCTGTGAGCTACAACACCTGCCCAGACATAAGGGGCCCATGTGAGAGCGTGTGGGGTGTGTGTGTGGGGAGGGGCGCGGACACAGCTGTGTCATGTGCCATATGGCAGCCATGCTGTCTCTGCTCTGGGGAAGAAACCTGCTTCTAGCTGGCTATGCCCTGCACCTGTGCTCCCCTGGTGTGCTTGGTGTGTGCATGTGTGTCTGTGTGTACCTGGGGATGACTGACATTTGCTCCCCACAGCCTCTCCACACCCTGGGAAAGCTCGGGAGAGTGACTGAAGCCCCTGTGGAGGTGGTAGACCCCCAAGCTGACCACCAGGCCCTGGGGGACCCTGGGCGACCTAGCCTTGCACAGCCCCTCCTGGTGGCTGTCCCCAGCCCTGAGCCACAGTCCCCTCACTCACCTCTGTCCTCAGAGCCACCCTTCCCCACCCTCTCAGGGAAGCCCCCCTGGAGAGCATGGTGGGTGTGACCCCTACCATATCACCTTGCTGCCCCAAGAGGACACAATGGGACCTCCCTGAGGAGGTCATGCTGTTCCTTAGCAGCCACAGGAGAGTGCACAACGTGGGTGTGCAAGTGGCTGGTGAGATCTGGCGGGTAGCCCTCCTCCCTCAGCACCAGAGCTGGGCCCTGGGGGCAGCACAAGCACACTCACCTCCATCCCCTGGCCCACCCTGGCCAGGCCTGGGCCCAGCCCCCAAGAGCCTCCTGTACCTGCGTCTGGATCCGATTCAGGCCTCGGAACCACAGGATCTGGCCCCGCCGCAGCTCCCGCTCCGCGTGGTCGATCTCCTCCACGTCCTCGTTGAGCTCCTCCTCTGGGATCTCCTCCTTCTGCGTGAGCCTGCCTGCCTCCTTGAGGAACTTGAGCCTGCTGGTCGGGATGGTGGCGATGACCTGCAAGGGACTCTGGCCATCAGGACGGAAGGGCTGTCCTTCCTGGTGACCTTCTTTCCCTGACACCCGCTCTTCTACCCCCCTCCTCCTACCCACTCGCCCAGGCACATGATCAATTCACTCCTTCACCCACCTCACCTGTTCCTCAGCCCAGTCTTTGACAATTTCTTAATAATATGCTTCTTAATTCACTCACTCAGAGTTTGGGGACACAGTGGACAATCTTGGCCTCTAGGAGTTGGACACATGTGGGTTTGAATATCCCAGACAGCTCTGGTCCTGTGGCCTTGGGCAAGTCATTTAGCCTCACCAAGCTTTGGTTTTCCTAGCTGTAAAATGGGGGCTGCTCTGGGTGTGGTGGGAACTGGGCATGGTGGAGGGTCTAACTCATCCTGCATGAGCCTGGCCTGTGGCTGGCCCTCAGCTCTCCTGGGGTCATCTATTCCTCTGTCCCTTATTGCTCCTGAGGTCACTGGACCCTGAGGGAGCCAATCCTGGACTGGGAAGGCAGTATGGGAAGAAGCTATGCCTTCATTCCTAATCTTCCCCAAAGGGCTTGTCCGTGGGGCTGAGGACCCAGACACCGGCCCTACAGGGAGGCTGAGGTGGCAGATGTCAGAGGCCCCTTCCATCTCCTGTAGGGACAGACAGGCACTGGCTTGAATGCAGCCTCAGGGGCTCCCTGGGAGTGTAAGGTCAACACTGCCCGCAGGCATTAACCTTAGT
Source organism: Sapajus apella (assembly GCF_009761245.1). NCBI lineage: Eukaryota > Metazoa > Chordata > Mammalia > Primates > Cebidae > Sapajus > Sapajus apella. The sequence continues at coordinate 427,455 of NW_022437153.1, forward strand.
CCTCTGAGTCCATTCCCTCAGACACTGGGCCCAGCCCCCAAGAGCCTCCTGTAGGGTGCGGAGCCCAGTGGGATAAAGATGGCCTGGCCCCCAGGGTGCCCAGGGAATGGAGTTGCTAAGTCACACCTGGGTAATCACTCTCAAAAGCAACTCCAAAGGTTAGAGGAAGTCCTTTTGAATGAAATGAAACTTCATTTATCTTTTAGTTAACTTTTGTCACTGTAGCTTCTCACCCTATCCTGCAGACAGCTTGAAGGCAAGAACAATGTCTTCCACCCATGGGGTTCCACTGCCTGGATGTCTAGCACCTTGGGAATAAAGCCCTGTAGGCCCTGAATTAGTTCTGGGTCCTCCTCCCAGGCACTGTGTCCTGTGTCAGGAGCCTTTGAGCTGCACGCTGTCAGAGCTGTGATGGGGTCTGGAACTCAGGCAAACGTAGCAAAAGGAACTGGCAGGAGAATATTCTGAGGTCAAAGCTAGAAGGGCCCCTAAAGAGCCTCCAACCCAGGGGGTCCCAGAGCAGGGGCAGTTCTCAGATGGCCACAGGCACAGCACTGAATAACACTGCAATGTGGCAGAGTATGTCCCGCTAGTGATCTCTCTGAATGCTGCAAAGGACCCTGATTGACACCAGCGGGCCACCAGCGCCTGCAGACCACTGAATCGTCTCCCTTCCTAACAAGCTACTTCAGCCTTGAATCCCTGGAAGGCCACGGCTCCTAGCTAGAGTTTAATAAATCATTCTTATTACATTAATGTTTTTGCTAGCTTCCATTTATAACAAGTGATACTGATTTTCCAGTTGTCTTGGTAATATGATGTTGCCTTTTAAAACAAATTTAAGTTAAAAAAAACTGATGTGATCGAGAGAAAATATTACATAAACAACAGGAGCAGTGGTAGATAAAGGAAAAATCAGAGCAGTGGTACCCACAGGACCAGTATGGGACCTGGGACAAGCCCCCTTGCTCAGATGTCCAGAGACAGGGAGGGCCTTGCCCGGGGTCTGGCAGCCCGTTTCTGGGGGTCCTGGTTTCTCCATCCAGTGCTGTCTCCCTTGCCCTGCTAAGAGGCACCTCCTGTGACCTACCAGGAACTTACCTGACCCCAAACAAGCTCTCCTAACCCAATGAATATGCACCACATCCACTGATCCAGCTGTAGTGGAGAGCAGCTGAATGGCTTCCCTCCAAACTGCACGATCACTATCTGGAGGTCAGAGGGGAGCAGAGAGAGAGAGAGAGGCTGTCAGGGGTCAGCACAGAGGGCTGGGCTCTCAGAGCCCTGCCCAGGGGCTCCGGCTGCTTGCTACCCACCCCAGGCCTGGTTAGGGTGGGGGCCTTACTACCTGGATGGCAAAGGTGCCCAGCACGATGGTGCAGAAGATGGGGTTCCGGAAGATGCCGTCAAAGACATTGCGCTCGCCGTGGATCTTGCGGGCGTTGATCTCGTTGAAGAGCTGCATCATGACGAAGGTGTTGAAGATGATGGTGTAGTGTTCTGAGGGCGGCGAGTGCAGGGGTGCATTCCTCCCGCTGTCAATCTGGAACATCTTCTCGCCTGCCAAGTGAGAGGGCAGGGCTGGGCTGGAGGCAGCGGCGGGGGCATCACGGGGGAGATGCCTGGCCCTTCGTGGGGGCCTCTTCTGAGCAGCGAGGTGCGTCCCCAAGACACCAAGGCATGCTTGGACACTGGGGGCCAGGTGGCCGCGCTGTTGGCTGGTCAGAGAGCAGGAGCAAAGTTTCGGCAAAACCTTTTCTCCTCTGGGGGAGAAAGGCCTTGGGGAACTGTCTTCCACTTTTGCTGTGGAAACCTGATAAAGGTGAATGGCCAGCCGTGTAACTGGGTGACATGCTTGTAAAAAGTGACCCGAGACTGGCAAACTGATTCTGGACTGTAAGGACAGGATACCTGTGGGGGCTCCGCGCCGCCCCGAGAGTGCTGCTGCTTGTACTCAAGCATGTCCCTTGCTGAGACCTCTGCACGCTCATGGGGCTGTTACTGGAGGTGCCAATTACTATATGGAGCCCAGGGTTTCTGGGCCAGGCTGGCTCCGGACCCTCCCAGTGGCTTCATTCTAACACCTGAGCTATCACATGGCGGGGCACTGCTGTGTAGATGCCGCTGATGGCGTGTGTGATGCAGTCCTGCATCCTTTTTGCTTTGCTTTGTTTTTGAGATGGAGTCTCGCTGTTGCCAGGCCGGAGTACAGTGGCGCGATCTCAGCTCACTGCAACCTCTGCCTCCTGGGTTCAAGCGATTCTCCTGCCTCAGCCTCCCAAGTAGCTGGGACTACAGGTGCTCACCACCATGGTAGAGATGGGGTTTCTCCATGTTGGCCAGGCTGGTCTCGAACTCCTGACCTCAAGTGATCTGCCCGCCTCAGCGTCCCAAAATGCTAGGATTCCAGGCGTGAGCCACTGCGCCCAGCCAAGTCCTATGTCTTTTTGCATGGCTGAGTAAAGTGGTGCCAGACGGCTTGTGGAGTTTTCTGGGTGATGTCCCAAGACAACCCAGGGCAGGTGCTGCCCAAGTGGCCAAGCCAGCAAGCCGACCGGGACCCCTGCCCTCCTCTCCTCTCCCATCTCTTCTCTTCCTCTGAGTCTCTTCTAGTTCTGCATATAGATGGCTTCCTCTAAGCCTTTTCATGATAAGTGTTACAACAGTAAAATGTGTCCCGACAACACACTACTTTCAAAATGTATAAAAGGTGACTGCTTTTGAGGAATAGGATCCATGTCCCACTCCGTCACACTCTGGGCTCTGGGGATGAGTGAAAGGCCAGCTCTAGGAGGCTCCTGTAAGGGGAGCACTGGCCCCGACTCCACGTGGGACTGTGGGCCAGACCCTTCCCCTCTCTGGGCCTCTGTTTCTTCACCTGTGACCTGGGGGTAGCTTTACTGGGATTGCCTCTGAAGCATCTGTGGAAACCAGGCCAGTCTTAGCCCCAGCCAGTCCTGGTTCTGTGTCTTTTCATCAGTCTGGCTGTGTGCCCTTGGGCAAATCACCTCAACTCTCTGAGCCTTGGTGCCCTCGATTGTAAGGTGGAGTGGAGCCAATGCGCTTGCCTCACTGAGTGGAAGACCCAACCAGGCAGCCCAAGCGGAAGCATTGTGAGAATCGGTGGTGGTGTGGGCATGTGTGCCTTTCCCAGGAAGCCTCGCTGAGGGTCCCTTCCACGGGGCCAGGATAAGGCACTGGAATGGGTCTCAGAAGGGACGAGTCACCCCCCCACAACCTCAGGAGACTCCGGGGCTGCCATGCAGTACTTCAGCACCAGACAGGGCCTTGCACAGTGTGTACTTGGTGCTGGGATCTGTCACCAGTGGAGAAAGCCACTGATGGCTTTGGGGTCAGCCAGAGCTGGGACAGGGTCAGGTCCTGTTCATGACTTGCTGGTGTGACTTTGGGCAACTTACTTGCCTCCCTGGGCCTCAGTTTCCCCACTAGCAAAACAAGAGGGGTTGTGACTCCAGAATGCTTGGTGGGAGCCATGGTGCACCCGGAAGGCAGTGGCCCCGCCTGGGAGAGGTGTGGGTGGGCGAGGCGCTCACCAACAAAGAGCAGCGTGAAGATGAGGGCGAGCTGGTAGACAGCGTGACCCAGGATGTTCTTCATCATGGTCCTGGAGATGAGCGGCTTGTTACGGCCGTACGGCTTCCTCAGCAGCAGGGTCTCCGTGGGCGGCTCAGTGGCCAGTGCCAGTGAGGCAAACGTGTCCATGATGAGGTTCACCCAGAGCATCTGCACGGCCTTCAGAGGGGAGTCCTGGGGACGGGCGGGAGAAAGCTGTCACTTTCTCGTCCACCTGCCGCTGTGAAGTGCTGGGCGGGCTCATCGTGTGGTGCCCACAGGCTCTTGCTAGAGGCTGGAGGCTGAACTGCCCCTTGGCTCCCCAACAGGCATGGAGCCATTCTCTGACACCCTCTCTGGAGAACATGCAGACCCGCCCACCTCAGCCCCATCTTCCCCACCAGGGGAAGTTGAGTCCCCCGCAGGCCCAATCACCACCAGCTCCCCGCCTTTTGGTAAATTCAGCTGCATCTCACCATCTTCCCCCTTACCCCCAGCCCCTGAGGAGGGGTCTCTCTTGGTTGAGGACAAGACCATTCCCACCACCTCCGGTGTGGGCTCCTGCGCCCTCCACCCTGCTGCCTCTTCCCCCTCGGGCTCTCCTACCAACAATGCCCATCCCTTGCCCTCAATTTATCCTCCCCTCTTATCATCCCACCTTACCTTAAAAAATCATTGTGCGTATCTATGACTTAAAAATGAATACATTTCAAGGTAGGAAATGTTGACAAATAAGGAATAGCAGAAGCAGCTAAAACTTGTCAAGGACCTCACTCCTTGTAGGTCACCGCTGTCCAGGTTCTGGGAGGGACCCTTCCAGGCCTGTCTCTGGCTGAGTGGAGCTGGGTCTGCTATTCCCATCCTTCCTCACACCCCCACACGTCTTGTCCACAGCAGCCAGACTTTGGTCCCTCCACACCTCCAGAATGCCCCCCTCCAATGTCACCAGCACGTCCCGTGTCATGAGTTGCAGGACCTCCTCTCCGCCTCATGTCCCTGACCTCGCCCCGGGACCAGGCCACTGCCTCCCATTCGCAGTCCTGACCTCAGTCTCCTGGTTGTCGTCCTCCCCTCCTCCTAACTCTGTGTTCCTGCCTTAGCCCCATTCTCCTCTCCCTGTGGCTTTAGCCACATCCACCTAGAGGCCTGTGGAACACCTCCTCCAGGAAGCCCCCAGAGCCTGTTAGCTCAACAGCCCGAACTGATTACTCTTCCCACCTCTGTACTCTCCCAAAGCCCCATATGCCTGCATCCCTTCCACTCAGCACCTCCCAGGTGTCATCACAGCCCCTGTTCCTGGCCCTTTCTCCCGCCTCCTCCCTGCCTCAGCCTTGCTCCCCCTGCCCCGGCCTCCCTACCCCAGGCCTTCTCTGATTCCATATGCCTCGGGGTCAAGCGTGCCTGTCCTCCTTGAGGACATGGCTTGCCACCAACTCAATCGAAGACCTCAGGCTGACAGTTGTCTCAGAACCTCAGTTTCCTGTCTGGCATCAGGACCTTTCTGGTCTCCAGGTTGCTGCTGCCCTGGTAGTGTCCCTCAAGCTGCCGCTAGAGGGAGCATCTCATCCACAGACCAGGAAAGAGGGCCCGTCTGAGCAAAAGGAAGCCCCCAGCCACCCTCCCAAGGCACTGAGGCTCTGGGCTGGGGTAGCTGGAGCTGCCACCTATATTCCCCCAGATCAGGAAGCAACAGAGAGGGGAGCAGTGTTCCAGAGCCACACAGCTCTTGGGGCAGTGCTGCACTCTGGGCCTCTGGGGACTGCTGCGGGTAGGGGCTTGTCTGCCCAGGTGGCTCCTGGGAGGGCTGGGCCTCGGGGATCCACTGGGGCTAAGGGAGACCCATCCTCGCCTCCCCGGCTGGGCTGGTTAGCCCCTGTGGGGAGGCAGCCAGGCGAGGTAACAGGAGGCTGCAAGGTCAATGGCAGGTCCCTGGCCAGTTTATCCTCTGAGCCTCAGTTTCTGTCTCTGTAAAATGGGATCTTCACAGTTCCCACCTCGTGGAGCTGCGACGAAGAAGCAGTGAGTCTGCAGACATCCTGGGCCTGCCTGCCAGGCTCAGTGCGTGCGGCTGCTCGAGACCCCGTCGTGGCATCTGACCAGACTCCTCTGTAACACTCCCAGTGAGCGACCCCCCCGACTCCCTCTGGCTGTCCCCACCCCGCACCTCCGAAGGTACTCCGAGCTCCAGCCCAGAGCCAGGCCCTCACTGGCTCTTTGTTTTCACCCCGCTGCCTGATCCCCCTTGGGCCCTGGCCTGCCCCTGCCTCCCTCTGCCCTCCTGGTGGCCAAGGACCCTGCCTTCTCTTGAGGATTCCCTCTCCTGCCTCCTGCAGTGAGGGCCAGGCTGTGAGCCTGACAGCTCCCATTTGCTGGGCGACCTTGAACAAGTCATGCCACCTCTCTGAGCCTCATGTCCTCAATTCCCCTGGGGCCAGTGCCTGCACCTGAGCTCTTCGATGCAGTTTGTGGCCCTAGCAGGCTCTCCATCGATGGGTACCTCATCCCCGGCTGTTCTGATGTGGATTACCCTAAGGGCTCCGAGCCTCTTTGGGGGTCTCTGCCTCCCCTGGGCTTTGGTATGGCCTCCTGAGGACCCACCTGCGTGATGCAGGCACCTGTGAAGGCCACAATCACGGCCACCACGTTGACTGTGAGCTGGAACTGCAAGAACTTGGAGATGCTGTCGTAGACGTTGCGGCCCCACATCACTGCCTTGACGATGCTGCTGAAATTGTCATCGGTAAGGATGATGTCTGAGGCCTCCTTGGCCACGTCAGTGCCTGCGATGCCCTGTAGGGACACGGACAGCAAGCTGGGTGGGGTGGCCAGGGGAGTTGACCACTTCTAGCATCGCCATCCTCACCCCTCCACATCCTCAGCTACGCAACTCCCCAGTACACACACCCAGTGGACTCAGCACAGCCAGACCATACAGGGACACCCCGCTCTTCGTGCTCCTCACAGACCCAGCCTCCTTCTCCCTCGGGAAGCCTCACCCTGGCCCCCTTTCCGGCTCTGTTCCCTTCTTCCTTAACCTGCAACTGCCCCCCTTCACACAGCTCCCCCAGAGCAAGGAGCATCCCATGCCTTTCCAGGAAGACCTCAGGGCCAGGCTGAGCCTTGAGAACAGTGGGCACATGTGGCGGATGGCAGGTGGGCCGAGTGAACTGGGAGCCCCAAGCAGCCAGCCCAAGGCCGTGTAGCCCAGTCTCCCCAGCCCCACCACCCAGGCCCTCTGCGGGCCGCTCCTACCATGGCGAAGCCCACGTCGGCCTTCTTGAGTGCAGGCCCATCGTTGGTCCCGTCCCCTGTCACGGCCACCACCTGCCGCTGCTCGGTGTGTGTGCTGTCAATGATGCCTGTGGGAGCGGGAGTGTGCTCAGGCCCTGGGCCACTCAGAGAGGGGGCAGCCCCGGCCAGCCATGGCCCTCGGAGGGGCCTGGCTGGGCATGGCTTCCTCTCTGGTCCCTGCCCAGCTGCCCCCTCTGTCCAGGCTCTTCCCAGCTCCAGGCTGGCCTACAGCTGCCAGCAGCATGCACTGGGCTCCTTATTGGGCCGGTGCCAGCTTGGGGCCCCCCGTGGCCCGGGCCCTACTCATCTCTCCAGCACCCTCTTTGCTGGCCACATTGGCACCCACCCTAACCAGAAACACTGCATCCTCTAACTGTGCTCAGGGCCCATTCTGCCTCTGCAGGCTCCCAGCGTTTCAGCAGGACCCCACCGTCTGTTCCTCCCAACGCCACTAGCCAGCACCTTCTCCCTGGGGAGTCCAGGCTTGTCGTGGAGGCCTTGGCTTTGCCATTTGCCAGTGACCTCCGCCCCACCATTCTGACCCTGACCTCTCTCCAGACATTCATCTTCAATAAAACATTCAGCAGTGAACAAAATGAATAGATGACATGCGCCCTAGTCACTGAGCTGGGGCCGGTGGAACAGGATGGGTGAAGGAGGTCATGGGTGAGGACCTGCAGAGTTTGTGGGACTCCTCATTCATGGGGCTCACAAGCAGGGATGTCCGTGGGCAGGTCAGGAATTTGTGTCAGCTTCCATGCATCTCTCTTTCATTCTGCACATCACATGTATCACCAAGACCTAACAATTCTGGCTCCAAAATCCCACCGAAACCCTTCCTTTTCTCTCTGTCCCCATCCTCTGCCACCAGCATCACTGAGTTTCCTCTCACTGACTCCGGGCTCCCCTTCCAACCTACTTCCCCACAGCAAGTCCAGGATCTAACACCCATATCTGAACCAGTCCCCTCCCCTAGAACATCATTCTGCTTGGCCTCAGGATAACATCCATGTTCTCAGCTCCACTTATGAAGTCCTCTTGACCAGGCCTCACCCACACCCTGACCTCTCCTCTCATCCCCTGGCCACCCCCGATCAGTGCTTGCAGTCCCACAGAGCTGGCCCCCACTGACCCCGTCTCTGCGTAGGCTGCTTCCTCCGCTAGAGGTACTCCTGTCACCCACCTGTACTGCATTTTTGGCTCAGATGCTGCTTTTCCCAAGAAGCCTTTCTAACCCTCTGAGGACCCCTGCCCACCGTAATCAGGCCCCTGTAACTCTATGTGCTGCTCCGTCCTTGTGCATCTCTCTGGTCTGTGCCTAGCAGACAGCGGCAGCTGGAATGAGGGGCGGAGTTCCACGACTTGGGGCACATGTCCCCCAGTGCTCTCTGCAGCTCTCCCCTCTTTCAGGCCCAGCTGCAGTGCTGTGTGTTCTGGGAATCGTCCTGGGCTGCTCCCGCCCAGCTGGCATCGAGCCCGCAGTTCCCCTGTCCCGGACTCAGACTCTCTGAGCTTGTCCACTGGGCACGTTAGGCCTGAGTCTCCACAGTTCCCTCAGTCAGCCTGGGGGCTCCTCCAAGGCAGGGGGGGGGGTCAAATTTCCGCCCTGTGGTTCCCGAGCAGCACGGACCTTTGCATGGCCCGAGCTGTGTGGAAAGCTGGGCGGAAACCTCTCCCCAGACCCCCTCCCTGACTCCAGTCTTGGGGTGGCCTGTGTGCAGCAGTCACCAGGGCCTTCCTGTGGTCACCTCCTATGGTCACATTTCTGTTCTGTCCCGCAGACCTCTCAGCAGCTATTCCCACCGTGGGCCACACCTTCCTCCTCCACAGGCCTCCTTCCTTGTCTTCCCCGCTCCACTCCCTCCTGGCCGTCCCCCTGCCCCTCTAGCCTCTGCCCCTTGGTCTCCTCTGGTAGGTTCTCAGCCTCCACCATCACTCAGGCAGCTCTTGGGTTCTGCAGCTCCTGTCTCCCCACCCACATGTGCCACCCAGGACTCTGTGTCAGGCCTGCTTTCCCTACTGGCTCAATGTCCAACTCTCTACTCCAACAGGTGTAGACTGAGGGGGTCCCAGACCCTTCTGCTCCTCATCCCTCCATGACATCCAAACCCCCCGCCCAGCTCAGACCCCTCCACCACCCACACTTTCCCAGACCTGCACCTGGCAGCTCCACTTGAGGTGTCGCCACTGAGGGCAGGTGACAACTCTTGAGGGGACAAGCCTGCTGGTCCCCCCGCTGCCAGGAAATGCTCTGCACTGCAGGCTTAGTTTTCTAAAGCGACGCTTCTACCCTTGAAACCCTCCTGGTGACAGGGTACAGGCCATGGCAGGTGCTCGTGGGAGGGGGTCCCTGCAGGATCTGCCGCCCCCGCACCTTCTCCAGTCTCCTGTAGCTTCCCTCTCCCGCCCCGAGGTCCTGGCCCAGGTCCTTGAAGGCACCTAGGGATCTCTGCCTCTAGCCCTTTGCAGAGCAGTTCCCTGCCTTGCCCCAAGCACAGGCCCCACCAACCCTGGAGCCCATCCACCTTCCATGGCCTGTGACCTACAGCCTCCCTAGTCCGAGTTAGAGGCCAGTGTCGGGCCCAGAGCCCCCCTGCCAGCAGTGCAGCCTTTTGCTCTATGCAGGGACCACTTATTCAATGCCTGCTGCATGCAACCTGGCCCAGGAATTCCATGTGGGCAGGACCATGCCTGCCCTGAGCAGGGCTGGCACCTAGCAGGGCCTCAGTAAACGGTCATGGAGAGAATGAGTGAAGGAATAGGGATCGTTGGGGGCCTTCTGCTCCCTTGTGGCTCTAAAGTTCTGGGTTTCTCTCCCCAGGCCAGATCTGCTTCCATTAATGTCGTTGGGCAGCACCTTTGAAAGAGGAATGCAGGATGTTTTAGGGCCGATCTCCGCTGGATACCTGCTCCCATAGCTATTTTACAAATGAGGAAACTGAGTCCCAGAGTGGGATTTGCCCAAGGCCACAGAGCAGGTCAATGGCAAAGCCAGGACCGTGTGACTCTAAAAATGCACAGTTGGCTGGGCGTAGTGGCTCCTGCCTGTAGTCCCAGCACTTTGGGAGGCCAAGGCGGGAGGATTGCTTGAGGCCAGGAGTTCGAGACCAGCCTGGGCAATATAGTGATAACTTGTCTCTATAAAGAATTTTAAAAAATTAACCAGGCACGTTGACATATACCTGTAGTGCTAGCTACTTGGGAGGCTGAGGCAGGAGGATTGCTTGAGCCTAGGAGTTTGAGGCTGCAGTGAGCAGTGATCGCACCACTGTACTCTAGCCTGGGTGACAGAGGGAGACCCTGTCTCAAATAAAATAAAAAAAAATAAAAATAAAGAGTGCCCAGCACCTGGCCACCTAGGCTCAGTGAGTGGTGCACTCTCCCTCCGGAGGGAGGAGCAAGACTTTTGCTTTTGGTCTCATCTCTCAGGTGGCTATCCCCAGGAGAGCTCATCCCTGGGGTCTTGGTCACAAATGTTGGTTGAGGGCCTCAGGGACCAGCAGACTAAGAGACTCAAACTTGTAAGCTCTGAGACCAGACTGAGAACGAGCAAAGTAGGCTGAGTGTCGGACGAGCAGCAGTAAGGACTGTGTAAAAGGTGAGAGAGCAAGATCTGCGTAGTATTTCAAATTCATCATTGAAAAAGGCGCTGCACTGGCCACATAGAACAGGTGCGTGGGTGACCCCACACATACCCAGGTCCATTGCTTCCTAGGGGAGTTGGAGGCCCAGAGAGAAGACTTCTGACCCCTTGCAGGCTCCCAGGGCTGAAAAGGGGGTGACATAAGGCTGTGCCCAGATGTGGAGAGTCTGGGGTGAGGGGCCCTTCCTGCCTGGGAAGAAGCAGCAAGTGCCAGGAGAGGAGGGCCCAGCTTCTGGCCTGCTGCTGGGCTTCAGGATCGCCCGTGCCCACCCAAGTCTTACCTTTAACCAGGGTATGCTTGTCCGTGGGGGAGGAGCGAGCCAGCACCCGCAGCTTTGGCCAGATCTTGTCAATTCGCTCCTGCTCAATCTGGAGAGGGATGGGGAAGGGGGCAGGTCGGTGGGGTCGGGGAGAGAAACTGAGGCCTGGAGAAGGGAGGGGACATGCCCAGAGTTACTGGGCTCTCAGCAGCACACCGGCTAGCTTCTGTACAATCATGCAGCACCCCGCCTCCCAGCCTCCATCTATGCGCGCGCCCCTGAGGACGCTACTCTGGGACACGCACCTCCCCCTTCTCGTTGCGGATCCTCCTGTTGAACTCCTTGCCCTCGAGGCACAGAAAGTCCTCCCCAGGGTGGATGATGCCACACTTGATGGCGATGGCCCGAGCCGTGTTGATATTGTCGCCAGTGACCATGCGGACTGTGATGCCTGCCCGCTGGCACTTGCGGATGGCTTCTGGGACCTGGGCAGGAGGGCAGGGGCTATGGGGGAGGGCACCACCTCAGGCAGGCCCCCCCATCTTCATGGCTTCCAGAGGAGCCCTTCTCACAGGCCGCTCTATTGAAAGGGGACTAGATGACTAGGAGATACTGATGGCACACATGGCACATGGGCCACAGCATCCCTTCCTGTGCCCATGGCAGACATTGTTAATTGATCACACATCCTTTGATTAAACCCTGATGTGGTTCGCACCACAGAGTCCCAGTGGCCACCACCTATTGACCATGATAGTCCATCTGGAGACAGAACCATTGGCTGTCTTGACCTGGGCGAAGACTTTGGAAAGACTTCCACGAACACCTCCTCAGATCTGGCCCCAGGTAAGCACGTGAACTTGTCCTTGCCTCATCCACATACACAGTTCCTGCAAACTTGACAAATCCATTTGTGTATTTTCAGTTTCTTGGGGGGACTTCTGCATTTGGGGGCATTTTACTTACAGAATGTGACACAAGTTTAGAATATTTATAAAGGATTATGCTTCATGTAAAATATACCATTTCTCTGCAATAATAAGGATAGGTCCTGCCCTCTCTGACTGTAATGACAGATGAATGTCTGGGACAATCAGGCTAGATCACAGCCAGCCAATCAGAAGCCACAGGGCTGCCTGGCCCCGCCTCACCCCAGCAGCTGGCCCTGAGCAGAGCTGAGGGTTCCCTGTGGAAATCAGCCTGGAGCTGCGGTAGCCCTTTATACACAACAGAAATCAATGGAATGAGTGATTCTTACTCGAGGGCAGTGACGAATAATAAAATATTTGCTGCAGAACATCTTTCAGTGCAAGAGAACATGTCAAGGACAGAAAATCCAGTTGTTTAAGACCACGGCACATTAGAATCTCCAGCCTGGAAGCCCTTAGTCCAACGTTCCCTCCCTGCACACCCCACAGTGACCAGGAGCGAATTCCAGCATCCACCCACCAAGCCACGGCAAAGGGAGTTGGAAAACTACTGATTGAGTTGTATTCCTCCCAAAACACAGACTGGAGCCCTAAGCCCCAGTACCTGTGAATGTGACCTTGCTTGGAGATAGGGTCATTATAGAGGTAATCCAGTTAAAATGAGCTCATCAGGGTAAGCCCTAATCCAACAGGACTGGAGTCCTTATAAAGAGGAAATCTGGACACAAAGACATGCAAAGGAGACGCCAGGCAGAAATCCGGGTGCTGCCTCTCCACTACAAGGAAGCCAAAGATGGCCAGTAAGCCACTGGAAGCTGGGAGAGAGGCAGGGACAGCGCCTCCCTACCGCCATTAGAAAGAACCAGGCCTGCTGACACCTTGGTCTCGGACAGACGTCCAGCCTCCAGGACCGTGAGACAACGAACTGCTGTTGTTTGAGCCACTCAGTTTGTGTGACTGTTACAGCAGCCCTAGAAAACTAGTACAGAGTGAGAAGGGGGGGCCAAGCCTGATTGGCACAGCTCCTGCCCGGGGCCACCTTTCTGCCCTCAGCAATGGGAAGAACAAGGACTGGCCTTGAATATCTGGCCTGTGTCCACTCCATCCACAGCAGCCGCCACTCCTTCAGTCGCCACCACTGTTGTCTCACGCTGGGTCACTGCCCAGCCTGCCTCTGGTCACCATGCCTCTGGCCTAGCCTCTCTTCCCCTACCCTGGCCACCAGTGACCTGTCTGAGTGTCAGGCTGTAGGGCTGCTCTCTTTCAGGGGCTCCACCCTCACGCCTTCAAGAGGAAACACGTACTTCTGAGCGTGGCTGTCTTGTGGCATGAGGAATGGATGTCGGGGAGGGCAGGGTCCCTGTAAGGAGGCCTCTCTAGCTACTGGAGTTGCCTAAGAGACTGGCTCTGTGGTGGCAGGTAGTGATCTCCCTGTTGTTGAAGGGTTAGAACAGGGCCAGCTGACCACCAGCCTCCTCTGGGGCTTATTTCCAGGGCCTGGGGAGAAGCCTTCCAGTGCCCACTCAGGGTTTGCGGGCCACGTGAGCCAGGCCTCTGCCTCGTGCTACAGCAGCTAATCACATAAGCAAACGTGACCTCATTTTTACAGAGCTGCAGGGAGTGGGGATGTGCAGTGTCCAAGATCCTGTTTACATAAGTTACTAATACACTCATGGCGGCTGTAACCTGGGCTGTGGCCCCCTGCTGTCTCCTGCCCCTAAGAACAGAAGGAGGTGCTGCTTCCTGGGAACACAGACCTTATCTGGCTCCTGTCTCTAAAAGGAGGAATTCAGGCTGCTGGTTTCAAAGATGCTGGAGGTCTTGGAGGTGGAAAGGACTTTGGGTCACTGACTCTGACCCTCTGCTCATTGCCTAGGTCTGTTCCCAGATGTCCTCAACAGATGGGCTGGTCAGCCTCTGCTTGCACACCCCTGATGACAGCGCACTCCCTCCCTCTAATGCTCACTGCTCCACTGTGGAACAAGTCTAGCTGATTCTTTTACATGACCTTTATTTTTTTCAGATAACAGAGCATTACCCTGAATCAGACCTGTACTGTTTGGAGGCAGGGTCTTTGGCACAGACCTATACAAAAGGCTCTGGGAACACAGAAGGGGGTTTTGTGCTACTGAGCATATGTGCTACTAAAGTGAGCACAGAGAGCGCTATTACTTTAGAAGAAAGTGGGTGGGGAGGAGAAATCAAGGAGGGCTTCCTGGAGGAGGCGATGTTTGAGCTGCCAACTGAGGCTCTAGTTCCTGGTATTGTGCCAGGGGGCTCAGGCTACACAGATGAACACAGATTAACCCTGGCCACAGAGAATTGCCCACTCTGCACTGGCAGAGAAGGCCTGAGGTGTGAATGGGCCTGAGGGCCATGCTGCAGGTGATCTGGAGGGGCTGAGGCTGAGGGAGGATGTGGGGCAGGGACTGGAGTCCATGAAGTTGGAGAGGGGCAGAAGGTGTTGGACCAGGGATATGCTCCTTCAGGCACTGGGAACTGTGGGAAGTTCTGAGCCAGGAATGAGGTGACTGGGGCTGCATTTTAGAAAGACTATCTTCTAGGCCTCTCTAAGCAAGCTGGCTTCATGAGAAAAAGGAGGCTAATTTTTGCAGACCCTATCCTTTCCTCTGTGCAGTGGGGAGAGGGCTTGGGGACCACAAGTCTGTGCTGGGCTCTGCTCTAGGGTCTCACATGAGCCCGGTTTCCTCATCTGTAAAAAGGGTACAATAGTATCCAACCCTTCAGCAAGGCTGGGGGGAACTCTGTGACGGCACAAACAGCCCAAGCACAGGATGAGCACATGGCACGCCTTTTTCAAGCTCCCTTCCTCTCATAAATGCAACAGGGCATTCTCGAGGCTGCAGCCCCTCCGCATCCCTTCCCACCTTCTTGCCCTGCCTGTGATGTCCCCTCTGAGGCCTGGAGAGCCCTCCCTCCCTTAGCCTCTATGTGTCAAGTCTTCCCATCTCGTAAGTGAAATGCTCTCTATTCACGAAGCCATTCCTGATTCTTGCAACCCAATGGAATGTCTCCTTAAGCTGCTCTCAGGACTTAATTTTGTGGCTCACTCATTCACTAATTGGACAAACAGCTCTGGAGCATCTAACTGCTCTGGACACTGAGGATCCAGAGATGATTAAGACTCAACCCCCAGAGGCATCGATCTGGTTGAAATATGCTTCCCACATCAATAAAATTGCTGTGAAATAAAAAATAAATAAATAAGTTTGGGAAAAAATGACTTCTTTCGCTAAAATTATCCTAGATATTTCTCACTGAGGAAAAGCAGCCAGGAAATGGGCGCTTCCTGTTTTCATTAAATAAAGGCTTTTAAACATCTGTTGTTTCTGGTGACAGCCGTTGTCGGTGACTCTGAGGGCTTCAAACACCCCCGGATAACCCGGCAAATCCCAGACCGCTGCTCTCCTGATGGCTTTATCGGCACTGGCTTCAATCAGCCTTGGAAAACGCACCCGCTGTAAGGGCCGACGGTGGGGTGTTTTGGCAAGGGTGTTTGATCTGCTCTGGTCTTTAGTCTTCTCCTGGGAGGGAGGCAATGTGGGAGAAGGGAAAGCAAGGGAGGTAAGCAAGTCAGGGAAAGCAAGGGGGATAGAGATTGTTTTTTTGCAGTTGTAAAATGAATCTTAGCGTGTCTGTAGGACCCTAGAGATGGTCCGGGCTGAGGGTTACCCTCTGGCTGAGCCTGCTAGGCTGGAGGCACCAGGCGGGAAGTTCATGTATGAGATTTATGGAGGGTAACAAAGAATTCTGTATAAAGGGTTGAGTCCAGGAGGACAGAGCCCAGGAGAGCTTGACAAAAAGCACAGCCACCATAGGCACACATGTTCCCTGAAGGTCGCCCCCCAAAATGGGGATAGTGGCTGCCTCTGAGGTGGGAACCAGGAAGCTAGAGGGGGCAGGAATGACCTACCTAAAAAACAGACAAATAAACAAAACCTTATCCACATGCCTCCTTGGGTCCTGATCCCTCCCACCCCACGTGGAGATGAGGAATCAGCAGGTCTGAGCTTTTATGCTGGCAAGTGGTGTCACCTGCAGCCCTGCTGTGCCCTCACTGTGAATGCTGGACAGTCTGATTCTCTCAGTTTTCAGGTAGGGAAACTGAGGCCGTCTGTGAGGGAATGGCAGGGGCAGAATTAGAACCCACGTCCCTCGAGTCTGCTGCATCACTTGAGTGAGTGACTGCTGTGAAATGGTTTATGATTCCTATGTAGACACCCCAGGGGTGGGCCAACAGGAGAGAGGGCGGACCACGCAGACGCCCTGACTGAAGGAAGTGGAGAAAGATGTGAGGTTAAGTCTTCCAGTCAACTAGCTCTCTCTCTGGGGATGTCGGAGCTTGGGAGGGACCCAAGGGGCACCTGGGCCGACCTCCCATTTCACAGATGAAAACACCGAGGCTCACAGAGGGAAGTGGCTTGTTAGCGGCCAAGCTGGAGGTTGGAGGTTGGTTCCAGGTCTCCCTTTCCCAGAGTCTGTGCCTGCAGCCAACTTCTCTGGATGACCACGCTGTCAAGAGAGCAGCTCTGCCCCTCAGGCCCTGGGCATGGGGAGCGCTCGTCCTTGTCCTCATCTGCTTATCCTCTTGACTTGGAACTACTTGTCCTTTCCTTTTTTTTTGGCAACCAGGCAAAGGCCCTGAGGCAGGGAGGCAGAATACCTGTTCTGATCTGGGTTCACCAGTCACTTTGGGCACATCACCGTCCCCCTTTGCCTCAGTGTTTTCTTCTGCAAATCGGGGTTTGTTGGGAAAGGTGTTTGCACTAGATCAGCCACTCAAGCCTCAAGTCATGCCCTGTTAGTGACGTGAAATTTTAGTGGGTGGTGACCAACATTTTAAAAAAGAAATAAAGAAACAGAAGAAGAGACAATAGTTAAGTGCATCCTATTATTTTGTGAAACTCTTGTTTTGGTGAAGTGTGTGTGTTCACTGAGTCATGACATAAAATACATTTCTTATTGTGGGTCATGATCAAATAACAGTTTGTGTCTGCTGCTGTCTTCCGTTCACCTAAGGGATGCTTCCAAGGCAAGGTGGTGAGCCAGGAGCTCTGGAGGGGTGGGGGAACTGCGGGGTTGGGAAGGACAGGGGAGCCACAGGGTGTGGGCAGGCCAACCTCGAGTGCTGCACAAGCACGAAGAGATTTCAGTAAGGAGATAACACATCACAGCGAGGCCTGAACCCATTAGCAGCTGGTAATGAGTGGGTGTCCACAGGGAGGCTGATAAACGGCCTGTCTGTCCATGGAGAGAGAGGCGTGCAGAAAAGCACGTGTGGGCTTCACTGCCAAGCTCCAGGGGCATTAATTGTCTTTGCTGTTTTAGGATCTTGATAGGAGTGTGGAGGCCATAATGACACCCCCACAGGAGGGTGTGTGCGTGTGCGTGTGTGTGTGCGTGTGTGTGTGTGTGAGAGAGAGAGAGAGGGAGAGAGAGAGATAGGATAGGAGGATTAGACACGTGTGGAAGATTGGGGTTCCAGTCCCATTCATTCTCATTCATTCATTCCACAAACACTCATGGAACACCTTTGGTAGGCCGGGCTGTGTGTCGAGGGCTGTTATGTCCCTGGATTTAGGGTAACAAAATCCACTGGAGAGGGGATGAAGGAAGGAGACCCATGGATGTGGGCCACTTATCTGGTGCCAGATGCTCTGCTTGTTGCTTTAGATGCATAATCTGAGCCTTCATAATACCCCGGAGGGGGTGTTTGTGATACCATTATTATGCCCAGTATGTAGATGAGGCTCAGGGAAGTTATGTAACTGGTCCAACGTCACACAGCCAGGTATGCGGTCACTCAGGATCACAGATCTGTCTGATGTCTGAGCTCACACTTTGACCCTGCTCCCTGCTGCCTAAAATGTCAAAGTCCATGCCTGTAACCTGGTTTCATTTTTCTTTGGAACGCAGAGTTTTACAACATCAGGGCCACTTGGAGGGCATCTTGTCTATCCCTTTTACTTTAAAGAAAGGGACACTGAGGTTCAGAGAGGAGTAGGGAATGGCCAGAGACCCCCAGAGACCAGTGTCAGGGTAGGTCCACCGAGGAGTGGAGGAGGTGGGCCCGCAAAGCATCAGCACTAAATCTTACAGCCAAGGCCAATCCGGACCCAGCCAGGCCTGGCCAGGGCATCCGGTCTGGACCCAGCAGCTGAGTGAATCCTGGGAGGATGCGGAAGCTGGCTCCTCCTGCACCTTGCCTCATGCCCTGGGTGCTCCCCTGGGGCCTGGCAGTGTGAGCTGACTCACTCTGCCCACCCATGCAGTGTTTTGGAGATTCAGGACGGCTTCCTGTGCTCCCCACAGCCTCTCTTCAGCCTGGGCGGCCCCACAGACCACACATCCTATCCTCCCCTGACCCTGGAAGCTCCAGCATTGAGCTCTTGGCCTTTCCCACCCAGGTGCAGATTCAGCTAAAGGAGGCTAAAGACCTACTGTGTGCTGAGCACCCCACTAGGTGTACTGATAGGTATCACCTCCCTTGATCTTTGTGAAGTGGGTGCTGTCAGCCCCCTTCCCTTCAGTTAACTTTCTAGCTCTGTTCTCCCAGAACCCTGATAAAGGTAGACTCAGCTGTGTTCCTAGGCCAGATTGCTAGGGCACACTGGCTGCGAAACTGCATCTGCACTGGGAGAACTATACATACCGACAGGGACACCACACTTCAGGTTTTCCTGAGAGCAATGACCTTTGCTATTGGGTGTGTCCTCTGCAGGGACCCTGGAATCCAGGCTTGTAGATTTGTTACAAGAGATCCTGGCTCCTGCAGGGCAAGAGCTTTCTAAGGCAGGGCAGTCCCTACACCTGTCCCTTGGGGGACCAGAGGGAAGAGCTCGTGGTGGCTGGGTGGACAGCTTGAGGACTGCCCCCATGACAGAGCAATGCCTGCTGGCAGCCTGCGGGTTCTGTGTCCTTCTGGCTGACCCATGCCATGTGTGGTCTACACTGTGGTCTACACCGTTTCTCACGGACGATCCTCTTATGAGGATTGGGGAAGGAGATCCCCATGGGCGCTGTGTGGAAACGGAGGCTCAGAGAGGTGAAGTGACTTATTCCAGGTCACCCAGGTGGCTGGCCTCGTTCCCCTGAGCTGGCTGGCCCCGGGGCCTACCTCTGGTCGCACGGGGTCCTCGATGCCCACCACGCAGATGCAGGTGAGGTCGTTGAGGATGTCATTCTCGTTGTCCCAGTCCGGCTCAGGGCTGCTGGGGAAGTCGCGGTAGGCCACGCAGATAGTGCGGAGCCCGTCGCAAGCCATGGGCTCAATCACCTTCTTTACCATCTCATCCCGGTCGCGGGGCCGGAAGACACGGGGCTCTCCCGCCCCGTTGAGGATTTTGCAGCACCTGTGGGAAGATGGAAGGGAGATGGGGAGCCCAGGGAATGCTCCTTCTGAACGGCTCGAAGTCTGCCTCCCCACCCTAGTGATGCCCCGCTGGCTGTGGCTGGTCATGCAGTGCCCATCCAGTCCATCTCCCAGGCAGGGTGAAATCAGGCATCCATCCTGCAATTTCTGCCCAGGCCACTCAGCAAGTGCAGCCCCACTTTGATGTGTTACATGTTCACAAGATTCATCTGAAGTAACATTCCCACAGCCGAAATGGTTTACCAAGCACTTACAACCCAGGCTAGCAGTTCTTGACACTGCCTGCACATTAGAATTGCTTGGGGGAGCCTTTAATAAATATCCATGTGTGAGCCTTGCCCCAGAGGTTCCAGTTCAATTTGTCTGGGGTGAATCAATTTTTTTTTTTAAATACTCCTCGGAGTGATTCCAATGTGTAGTTAGGGTTAAGAACCACTGGGGGCTACACCAATCCCCTCAGTGTACAAGTGGGGAAACTGAGGCCAGAGAGGAGAAAGGATTTGTTTAGTCCACTAAGCTTATTTCCAGCACTTTTCTGGAGTCAGAGGAGTGTGGCTAATGATGAAAATGGCTACCATCAACCAACTCTATGCTAAAGGAAGTGAAATAAGAGAGACCTAAGTGTGATAATGGGTAGAACTTCCTGATGAACCAGTGGCTTAGGGTGGAGGAGTGGGAGGACTCTGGCTAAAGAAATGTTTGAGAGGATATAATGGAAAACACAGCGGGCAAGGGGCGTGGAACTGAAGGTGAGTCTTGCTGGATGACCTTGGGCAGGGCCCTCTGTGGCTCTGGGTGCTAGACGGCCACTCCAGCTGGGCCGACTGCTGGGCCTGGCCTGGATGGCGGCCATGCTGTATGACCCTGACATCCCCAGTGCCCTGCACCAAGGCACAGCCCTCAGCCCAGCGCCCTGCCAGTGCTTACTTCTTGAGCACGATCTCAGAAGCCCCCTTGCTGTACATGCGGAAGCTCTCGTCGGGCAGCTTGATGACGGTGCTCATGGACTTGCGCACGGAGTTGAAGGTGTATACTTTGTACAGCTTCTCCTCTGGCATCTGGCTGCGCACAGGCTCGTAGTCCTGCTTCAGGTCCAGCACAAAGCCCAGCAGGCCACATTCCGTCTTGTTGCCCACCTGCCGAGGCAGGGCGCCCTCCTTCTCTGGGGGCTGTGGAGAGAGGCATGAGCGGCTGGGACCTGGTGGAGCCTGTGGCAGGGGAGCTCCTGCCCTGGCTGCCACCGAGGTTCTGGGTTGCCACCAGGTGATCTCTGGGCTGCCGGCTGAACCCTGAGGGAGTCCTTGGCCCATCCCCTGCACCCTCAGGGCTCTGCATCCCAGGTCCAGTCCTGGCTCCAGATGAAAGGAGTGAAGCAAGATTAGCTTTTTAAAAAAATTATGAATTATTTCAAACATAAAAAAGAGAATGTTGTAACAGTTATGTGTCTACCATCCAGCTTTGCAGCATCTTAGCATTATGCCATATCTGCCTCAGATTTTTCTAAGAAGTAGAACATTACAGATACAGTTGAATCCCCTCTGCAAACCTCTCCCCATATGCATAATTCATACCTTGTCCCAGAAACAACCTGTCTTAAATTTGACATTAATCATTACTGCGTGTGTATTTGACTGTTAATTCTGAGATAATTGTAATTTGCATGCAATGAGACAATGCACAGAGATGCTGTACACCCTTCATCCAGACTCCCCCAATGCTGTCACCTTAGTATTAATACAAGTACCACAGCTGAGATGGGGATGCTGACACAAGGAAGCTGACCTTGTTGAGATTTCACCGGCTTTACAGGCACGGGCGCGCGTGTATGTGTGTGTGCGCGCGCATGTGTATTTCCTATGCAATGGCACCACATGTGGGTTAATGTGGCCACCGCCACTGTCAAGATTCGGGACAGTTCATCACAAGGGTCCTTGTACTGCCCTGTTTTTAAAGCAATGCTCACCTGTCTCTCTCCCCACTCTCTGGCCGTGGCAACCACTTACCTCTTCCCCGTTTTCACACTTTTATCATTTCCAGCCTGTTATATAAATGGAATCATACAGTCTGTAGCTTTCGGAGCTTGGCTGCTTTGCTCAGCAGAATCCCCTTGAGATCCAGGCAAGCTGCTGCATGTGCTGATAATCTGTTCCTTTTGATTGCTGAGTGGTATTCTATGGGACAGACAGACTGTCCCTTGTGATTTCAATCAGGTTGAACCAACGAAAACTGCCATTTTTGAATGTCAAAAATGGTCAAATATGGGCAAGTTGATGCAGTTTCACCTAATGAGAGTCTGTGCGGCTGTGTGGTGCTGTTCCGCATGTGGCACGCTTCCTGCCAGGAGACTGTACACGCTTTTCTGCAACCTGCTTTTCTCACGTAACATTGTGCGTGTGTCTTTTTTATTTTGAGGTGGAGTTTCACTCTGTTGCCCAGGCTGGAGTGCAGTGGTGCGATCTTGGCTCACTGCAACCTCTTCCTCCTGGGTTCAAGCGATTCTCCCACCTTGACCTCCTGAGTTTGGAATTACCAGTATGTGCCATCACGCTTAGCTAATGTTTATATTTTTAGTAGAGGTGGGGTTTCACCATGTTGGCCCGGCGGGTCTCAAATCCCTGACCTCAACTAATCCGCCTGCCTTGGCCTCCCAAAGTACTGGGATTACAGGTGTGAACTGTTGCACCTGACCATAACTGTGCCCGGCTGTACCATTCTGTTTTTGAGATTCGTTCATCTTTATGGCCTAGTGTGTTCCTCTTTAACTGCTCTACAGACGCCATGATATGAACACTCTGCAATGACTTATCCCTTCCCTGAGTCCCTCCCTCATTTCCTTCTCCCCCTCACACATTAGACACATACTCTTTGGCACCTGCTTCATGCTGGCCCTGTGCCCACCGCGGGGCTGTGTAACACCATTAGCTCCTGCCCTGGAGACTCCCAGAGCACCACCTGCCTCTCCCCAGCACCTGTCACTTCCTCACACGGCGGCCAAACACGGGCTGTTTCATGCCATTGTACCTTTGCCTCTGCTGTTCCTCCCGGGTGGGTCCCTCTCCCTTCCATGCCAGGCAAACCCCCTCTTATCTTTTAAGGGCCAGCTCAAATATCAGCTTGTTTTTGAAAACTGCCTCATGTGTCTGCTGTCTTCCCCTGCATTCTATTCCTCTCTGGGTTCTCAGGGTCAGTGGGAAGCCCAGCACATGGCAGATGCTTATTAACAATTTGCTAGATGGCTCAACGCAGGCCACAGTGATGGGGAAGACAAAGGTTAATGGTTAATGGTAAAGATGAGACGCCTCCATATGGGCACTGACGCGGGATTCACAGGAGGTTGTGGAAATGCAGATTTTGTAGGCGGTTCCCATGTGCAGCCCCCCACGCCCCAATACACACACCCACTCATGCCACTTAAAGAAAATTCATATGGGTGACGCAGGTGGAGGTGGCTTCAGGGGTGGTGAAAAACATCAGAGATAAACCCAAACTCTAAAGAGATTCTGAAGAAGAAATAGCTATGAACACACCTGCGTCCCCCTGAAGTACCAGACGAACCTCACAAGGAGCCCTCTGCATGCTTGTCGTCAGTATCTCTCATATCACCCAAAAGAGCAGCCCACACAGGAAGAAGGTGAACTCAAGAAGACACCAGCACAGACTGGCTGTGCAGGGACAGGGCGGACCCTCTGTCAGCAACTGGACGTATCCCTGGCCTGTTCTCCCCTCTTCTGCAGCTAGGGCTCGGGCCAAGAAGCAGACCCGATTCATGTCGGGGGATACAGGCATCGACATGCAGTGGCCCGGAGACCTGGGGATGCACAGGAGAAAAAGAGCCTTTGAACCTAAACCAGGTCCTCATCTGTAAAAAGGGGAGGCTGGAACACATGCTTTCTGGCTCAGAGAAATAACCCTTTCCTTAAAGTGGACGTGGTGAGGGAGGGTAGAGTGAGGAGGAACTGCAGGTCCCTCAGTGGATGGTATGGGGGCCGTGGATAGGGAGTGAGGCTCACAGCACCTCCCCGGCTCCTATGGCCATACTGACTGAAGGCATCCCGTGCCTTGGAAGAAGCCCCACTCCCAAGCTCTTTGATAGGCTTTTACTTAGAAGCAGAGGAATATTTGACACAGCTTCCCATGTTTGAAGTTTGGGAAAATAAGTTCTAACATCTTCTCTTCCTGCAGTATGCTGTTATTGTGCGCTCTCTCTCTCTCTCTCTCTCTATATATATATATATATATAAAACATATATATATTCGCAGTTTTATAATTAACTTTCTGTTGATTTCCAGAGTTTTGTGTATTTTTCATAACAGCTTTTTCTCCCTCTACTAATGAAAGAAAATGATGACACTGAGGACTTAAATAAAAATGCCTAATTACTTATTTGCCCAAGAGAGCTGAGCAGTCATGCCTGCAAAACACTCAGCATTTTATTACTCTCTGTGAAATATTTTAATTTTCCTCTAAAAGGATTTCAAACAATCCGTGGTTGCAAACGGCAGAGCTGCCTCCTCCGTAATTCAATTTGTTTCCATGAACTCCAGCTCTGAAATCGCCTACATGCATTACTAAGAATTAGGGACCCTCCCCTTTTCTCTTTTGGCTTTTAAAAATCCTGACAAACACAGAAGTTTTGCTCTCGCTGTAGAATTTCCACGAGCCTTTTTATCTCCAGGGCTCCAACTCTGTAAGGGAGTTAAGGCATTGGTATTGTTCCCGTTTTGAGGGACAGAGAACAGGCCTTGGTCTGTGACTTGCTCCTAGTCACAGACCTGTGGAGCGCCAAGCCTGGGGCTGCCCCAAACCCCTGATTCCAGTTCCAGCTTTGTCCAGCACATTTCTCTGCATGGTGTTGGGCCCTTAGGGAATGCTGGGTGCAGCCATGGTCAGACTTTTGAAAGGACAATTCATGCTCTTGTTTTGGGATGCTGGGAAGTGAATGGAGCTAAGATCAATGAATGATGATTTGAAGAGAACAAATTATGAACAACATTTGCAAAAATGGGATTAAGAAAAACCATAGCACGTATCACCCATTAGCATGGCTACTATCAAAAAAAAAAACAAAAAACAAAAAATCATATTGGTAAGGATGCGGAGAAACAGGAACCTCTGTACCCTATTGGTGGAAATATCAAATGGTACAGCCACTATGGAAAACAGTATGGTAGTTCCTCAAAAAATTAAACATGAAATTACTATATGACCCAGAAAGTCTGATTCTGGGGAATATGCCCCAAATAACTGAAAACCAAGACTCAAAGAAATATTTGTATACCTATGTTCAAAGCAGCATTAATCACAAAGTCTAAGAGGTGGACACAGCCTAAGTGTCCGTCAACAGATAAATGGCTAAACAAAACGCGATTTAAACATACAGTAAATTCTGACACATGCTACAGCATGAAGGAATCATGAGAACATTATGCTAACGAAATAAACCAGTCACAAAAGGACAAAACTGTGTAACTCCACTCATATGAGCTGCTGGAACAGTCAGATTTACAGACAGGAAGTCCAATGGTGGGTGCCAGATGTGGGAGGAGAGGGGAATGGAAACTTACCATTTAATAGGTATGGAGTTTTAGTTTTGCAACCTGAAATGAGTTCCGGAGAGGATTTGTACAACAATGTGAATGTACTTAATACTATCATACACTTAAAAATGGTCAAGTTTGTAAATTTTATGGTATTTTATGCAAATTTTTAAAATAAAAACATAACTTAAAAAGCTCCCAAACAGGCCGAGTACAGTGGCTCGCACCTGTAACCCCAGCACTTTGAGAAGCTGAGGCGGGCAGATCACTTGAGGTTGGGAGTCAAAATCCCATCTCTACTAAAAATATAAAAATTAGCTGGGCGTGGTGGCAGGCACCTGTAATCCCAGCTATTCGGGAAGCTGAGGCAGGAGAATCGCACAAACCTGGGAGGTGGAGGTTGCAGTGAGCTGAGATCATGCCACTGCACTCCAGCCTGGGAGTCAGAGCAAGACTTTGTCTCAAAAACAAACAAAATAGCTTCCAAACAAACCCCATGGCACGGTAAACTGCAGTAAATGCAATGTGATGATTTTTCTAAGAGGCTATTAGAAAACAACTTTATGATAATTGGCTGTCTCTGGTGACCCAGCCTGCATCCTTTAAAGGACAGGCATCAGCAGTGAAGCCTCCCCTGATGCCTGGAAGCCCAACCTTAGCAGCTGCAGCCATGCCCGTTTCCCCAAATGCCTGCTCTGCGCTCGTCACTCTACTGTGCTCTCACATGTATCACCTAATCACAGGCTCACAGCTGTGTATGAGGCAGGGGCTGCTCTTCCTCCCATTTTACAGTTGTGCACAGCTGACGCTGGGAGAGGTGAGGCTGCACATCAAGGCAGGGTCTAGCTAGCTAGGAGCTGACACAGGGGGCCTGGGCCCTGAGCCCACAGAGCATGTCTCCCAGAAGCCTGCCTCTCCCCTGGCCGACACCACTGGCTCAGAGTCACCAGGGCAGGGCAGTTTGCCTCATTCATCCCCACACCCATGCCCCACCAGTGCCATGGGCCGCCAGTGAACATTGGTCCAATGGATCAATGAATAATTTTGTGTTTGTGTGTGGGTGCTGCCAACAGGACGCCAGGTAGGACGAGCTTTTTGGCAGAACTTGGTCCCCAGAATGGTCCTCTAAAGGCCTGCCTTTTGAGGAGAATCAGGTGGCTGTGCAGGGCCAGCGAGCCCTGGGCTTTTCCCCAGAGGTGGGGAGGGCAGGAGGTGGGTGTGGGTGTCCAGGACGACAGAAACCTCCTGGAACGCAGAGGTGCTGCACTTCTGGAGAGCAGACTCCTAGGCTTCCCCAGCTCACCAGTGCAGTGTGTGTGTGCGCACACGTGAGTATGTGTGTGAGAGATGCATGGGGTGTGTGTCTGTTGTGTATGTGTTGTGGTGTGTGTATATGTGTAGTGTACTTGTCTGTGTGTGGTGTGTGCATATATATGACATGTTTGGCATGTGTGTGTTGTATGTGCATAGTAGGTGATGTACATGTGTTGTGTGTTTGATGTGGGTGAAAGGTGGTATATATGTGCTGTGTAGTATGTGTGATAAGTGGTGTGTATGGTGTACGTTGTATGCGTGTGGTATTGTGTTTGTGTGTGATGAGTGGTGTGTGTTATATGTGCATGGCATGTGTGATCTGTGTGTTGTGTGTGTGGTAAGTGGTGTGTGTGATGTGTATTGTGTGTGGTGATGGCGTGTGTATGTTGTGTGTGGTGTGTTGTGTGTGTGGTGTGTTTTGTGTGCATGGAATGTGGTATAGGTTTGTTATGTGTGTGATGAGTGGTATACGTATTTCGTGTGGGTAGTGTGTGTTGTTATGTGCGTGGTAGGTCGTGTATGTGTGTTGTATGTGATGAGTGATGTGTGATATGAGTGTTGTGTGTGTTGTGTTACATGTATGGTGTGTGTGATGTGTGTGTGGTGAGTATTGTGTGTGTATTGTATGTGTGGTATGAATAGTGAGTGGTGTGTGTGGTGTATGTTGCATGTTCATGGTAGGTGGCATATGTGTGTGGTGTGTGTTATACATGTGGTGTGTTGTGTATGTGTTGTATGTGTGGTGTGTGTGATGGTGTGTTTTTTATATGTGGTGTGTGTTGTATGTGTGTGGTAGGTGGTGTGTGTGTTGTGTTGTATGTGTGGTGTGTGTGATGTGGTATGTGTGTGGTGTGTGTTGTATGTGTGGTAGGTGGTATATGTGTGTTGTGTTCATGTGATGTGTGTTGTGTGGTAGATGGTGTATGTGTGTTGTGTGTTTGCGTGGTGTTGTATGTTGAATGTGCATGATGGGTGGTGTATGTGTGGTATGTGGTGAATGTTGGGTATGTGTTGTATGTGTGATGTGTGTAATGTGTGTGATGAGTAGTGTTTTATGTATATGGTATGTATTATATGTGTGTTGTGTGTTGTATGTGTGTGGTAGGTGGTGTATGTGATGTGTTTGTGTGATGTGTGTGGTAGGTAGTATGTGCTGTGTGTTTGCATGATGTGTGTGATGAGTGGTGTGTGTTGTGTGTTGTATGTGCATGATAGGTGGTATATGTGTGGTGTGTGTGGTGTGTGTGTGTATGTCACTGTGTGAGGATCAGGATGAAGGGTTGGGATGCAGGGACTAACAGCTCTGTTAAAAAAACTGGAATTCCCCATCTGGGGCGATTTTCTTTAAACTCTTCTTCGAGAGACTGTTTGCAAAACACCAATCGCAAAACCCTTGTTGAATTCAACACCCAGGTCCCTGCTGTTTTGCATACCCCATAGTCCACCTCCCACCTCAGTGCTCTGCTAAGTCCCTTCCGCTGCCTTCCATGCTTTCTGACCCTCTTGGCATGGCCAGAGCCGAGTCTTGGTTCGTGGCCTGGCTCAGAGGGAGTTTGAGGCTCACTCAAATATTAGATCGAGCCCTGGGTTTGGTGCCAGGAGATCTAAATTCAAGGGCTGTCTCTGCTTCCCCCCTTCCCCTTTCTCCTCAGCCCTTCCTATCATCTGCTAGGTTCTAAGATTGATGGGAAATACGACACAGCCGACTCCCTCCCTTCTGGGGTTATTGGCCTTGTGGCCATCTCCATGTACATTGGGGTGTACTGGGGACCAGCTGGCTAAGCTTGGCTTCTCTATTCAGGAAAAGCATCCTGCAGGGGAATCCTTCCTTCAGAACCATTTGGGTGCTCCAGGGAGATTTGTTTTTCTCTCAGTAGCTTACGTTTCAGAAATATGCCGTCAACTTCCAACAGTTCAGCTCCACAAGTGCCCGTCCTCAGTTTAATAGTTCAAATGTCAACTGCAGTGGCAACCTCCTCTAAAAGAGGTCTAGTGAAGTAGAAAATTTAAGTCCGCGCGGGTGGTTTCAGTATACGGAACAGACACGGGCAGAACAGGGATGTTTTCCCAAGGAAGCGCGGTGCCTCCATGGTCGAAGGAAAGAGCTATTTCCATCTGAAAGCTCAGCTGCAGCAGGAGGAGCAGCAGGGCGGCCAGAGCTGCAGGTGGAAGTCTTGATGTACAAAGTGTTGGAGACCGCAAAGGGAATCTGAGGGTGTGCCAGGATTTCTGAGGCAGGGAAGCAATTTCTGACTGAAAGATGATTCGTGCAGCTTCCCTCTGAGGGCAACTTTAGTTTCTAATGATAAGAAATAAGAATGGAAAGGAAAAAGGCTCTGCCATTCTCAGAAAGGATGGGGCACAGGGTGGGTCTGGGCCCCTGAGCAGCCTCTCAGCCTGCAGCCTCAGCCCTGGCAACACCCTCCACCTGTGCCTGGGGTGGTTCTACTGAGCACAGGGAGGAGAAAGCCCATTAGGGGCTAATTTGGTACCACTGGCTCCTCCGAGTCCTGGCCTCACCTCTCAACATTCTCGCCCTACAGAAATGCCCAGGCCATGAAGCACCATGTTTCCTAACTGAGCCACGCAGCTTAAGGTCTCTGGGCCTTTTCAGGGTCGTGCCCCCTGCCTGGAATACTCTTGCCCCCTGCCTTCTTGGTGAATTCCTCCAGAATTCTCTGGGCCCAGCTCTGCCACTTGGTGGTCAGGAGCAATCCTGCAGGATCCTTTCTGTTTCTGCAGTGCGGTTTTCATAGCTGCAAGATAGGAATGGTCCTATTTGGCCAGCTCATCTGAAAGGCATGTGGAGGGTCAAGAAAGACAGTGGCTGGCATAGCAAACTACAGAGGGGAACGCACAGAAAGAGCAGCAGGGGGAAACAGAGTCATGACTGCCTTGGACTGAGCACCTGCTCTGTGTCAGGCACTGTGCGGGGCACTGCACACACCTCAGCTTGCCTAAGCTTCACGACAGCCCTTGAACAAACAGCCTCAGGGCAGAGAAGTGGTGGGGACCTGCCTGGGCTTGGAATTGTACAGATTTGGGTTCCAATACTGGCCTGGTCTCAGACCTGCTCAGGTACTCTCAGCATGCCTCAACTGCTCCAACTTCAGGGTCCTTATCTATGCAATGGGGTGTGGTGTCACCTATTCTGTGGGTTGTCATACAAAGCAAGATAGGGTAAGCACACAGCATTGAGCCTAGCTAAGTGAATGTGAGCAATAATGATATGCTCACTTTATAGGCTGAAAAACACAGGCTCAGAGAAGTTAAGTAACTGGCTCAGGGTCACACAGATGGTGAGTGTTGGGGCTGGGACATGAACGTTGGTCTGTTGGATTTTAGAGTCAAACCTTTAAACCATTGCTTCCTGAGCTAGGTATTGGAACACCTGGATTCTAACTTCACTAACCAATGGAGTGACTTGGGACAAATCCCTTCCTGTTTCTCAGAGTGAACTGAGGGAGCTGAACTAGTTGGTCTCCAAGGTTTGTGAATCCTTGTAGACCTTGCAATCTATCCTTGCAAATTCTTTTTTATTTTTATTTTTATTTTCCAGTAAAAGACATCAGCTAATTGGGAGGTCTATGGATCAATGCTGCCTGGATGGCTGAGGGTAGCTGTGGAAGAGACCAGCTCAGCAAGCCGGAGGTAGTGAGAGCACTGGTATTGGCCATGGGACTAGATCCAAGGCCAAATTATGCCTCTTGCTGGCACAAGAAAAATAAAGTAGAAGATAGAGACAATAGTCCTGCCTTAAGACTCCTATAAATTCATAGTCACTCATCTACCCACTCACATATTCATCCATCCATTTATCCATTCATCCATCTATTCATCCACCATTCCATTCCATTTAGCAATTAACACATCTCATCTATCCATCCATCCCTCCATCCCTCCATCTATCCATCCATCCCTCCATCCATCCATCATCCATCCATCCATCCATCCCTCCATCCGTCCACCCACCTTTCAGCTAACACATCCACACATCCACTCATCCATCCACCAACCAACACATCCATCCATTTACCAACCATCACATCCACCTATCCATCTATCTATTCATCCATCCACCTAACCACCATTTATCCATTTATCCACCCACTCACCCATGTATTCATCCATTCACTCATCCATCCACCTATCCGTCTATTCATCTACACATCAATCCACCCATCCACTCACTCATCCATCCACACATCCATCTACCTACCCACTACTTTCACCCATCTCCCCTTCTCCCTACCTACCTCTCATCTCATTGATTAATCATCTACACATTTATTCACCAGTCCATTCACTTACACCACCCATCCACCCAGCACTTCCCAAAAGTTTATCTGAGGCAGATGAAAGAAGACTCAGCTGTCTCCTGCTCTCAAAAAGCCCACAGCCTGCATCATATAGCAAGAAGACACAGAGGAACTGGCATCCTTGTGGAGTGGGAAATACAGCCTATAGAAGCCCAGCCCTGCCCAGGGTCTTATTTTCCCAGTCCAGGCTCGTTTCCCAGTTAAAGCTGATGGGTAGTGAAGCTGGTGGACGTTGCATGTCCTTCCTGTCCTGTCTCCTCTTGTATAGTTTCTGAATGTCCTGTGATCTAGATTTCCTATCCTGGTTTGGAGGGTGGCTGAATGCCTGCCCTGAGCTGAGCAGCTCCAGCCTCTTAGTCTTTGCCTGAGCCTAGAAAGGGCAGCCCCTGGGAGGCCTTTTGCCCCATATAGCTAGCAGGCCCTGGCTGTGAATCTCACCCTCTGGGGACCCCAGACCTTTCCTCCCAAGCAGACTGTAGGCTAGAGGTGCTGCAGGGTTGGTTTCTATGAGCAGGAACCTAGTCTGGACATCTGACTCAACAGCTGGCTTTCGGGTACCCATGGGTCAGCTTTGCCGATAACTGGCTGAATGATTATGGGCAATAGCCTTTCCCTATCTAGACCTGATATCTCTGCTGTCTATTTATTTGTTAGCCTCTGTATTGCTACAATTGGAATCCCCTTTCAGTGGGTGATTTTTATTGCTGAATAACTACAATACTAGTCATGTCGAGTGCTATGTGCTAAGCACTTTCCATTAACTACTCACTTTATCCTCACAATGATCAAAGATTCTCCCCTTCCCTTAGGAAACTGAGACACAGAGAGGTTGAATAATTTGTTTATATTCATATAGCTGTTGAGGGATTTGAACGAAGGCAGTCTGGCTCCAGAGTCCATGTTTTAACCACTACCCAGTTACACAGAGGCTCTGCTGTCCTTCCCACATAGATGGCTGTCAGCTCCCAGCAAAGAGAATTAAGTGGCCAGGGGACATGTGCCAGGGAACGTACAAGACAGACCCAGGAAGACAGGCACAGGTATCCTATGATGCCAGGGTTCTAGGCACAGAGGGGACTCTGGTGCCTGAGAGGTAAGGGACCTGCCTTGGATTACAAACCAAGGACCCCAGTTTCCAGATCCCTGACCTCTCTCCAGCCTCAGCAGCTGCACCTTCTCCTCAGATGGCCTGACTGACCCCTGTCCTTTATGCCACCTGGACAGACTCAATCCACCAACATCTAGAAATGACATTTCAGCTTTGCCGCCAGTGCTGAAAAGCACTGCTTAATTGAGGCTCATCACTGTGGAGAGGTTTCCTCAGCCTTCCTGGCAGATCCCAAGGACTCTTTTTGCCTATAATTGCATTACACAAATTTCAATCCAAGTCCCCCCACAGGGCTGTGCCCACATGACTGCCCCTATTGCCTGAAGCCCATTCTGGGAATTGTCCTGTTCCCCTCTCTGCCATGTCTGTATGAGGAGATCATTATCAGCATCCCAGTTATTTTAGGAAGGCCTGGGGAGCAGGATAAAGCATTGTTGATCTCCCTTGATTCCCAAATTGGGGGAGTGGGGGAAGAAGATAAAAACGTTGTCATTTCTGGGATCACCCCCAGGGTTCTCTGTCAACATCTGCACGTGTCCTCTGACCTAGTTTCCCCTTTGTCAGTTCTGCCTCCCTTAGCCTGCTGCTCCAGGGTGATGCAGGTGGCTGCTCAGCTGCAGCAGAGGGTGCAGGAGCCGCTGCCTCCTCCTCCTTCCCCTACCAGCCCTTGGCTCTTTGCTGCTGACTCACGCTCTCTTCCTCCTTTCAATAAAGCTGCTAGCAGCTCCCACAAACCCAACCTGATCTAGAATGTTGCAGCTGGCTCAGGGGCAGAAGGAGGAGGAGGTCAGTACTCAGCACATTGGGAGGGTAAACTAAAAAGCTTATCTGATCACCCAGATGCTCACAAGGCAGAAATGACCCACATCTGGGAGCTGATGGACATCTGGATGGATGAACTTTGAGCTTCTCTTCATCCAGTGATGGTTAATTACAAAGGAACAACCTCTGCTTCTAAACCAGATAGGGTTTACAGCATGGTGAGTCGAGGCAGCTTAGCTGAGACAGTAAGTTGAGAGTTTTTCTTATCAAAATGAATTGTATTACTACTAACAACATCATCATCAGTGGTAGACTGTGAAAATGGTCAGTTATTCTCCTTTTTGAATCCATGTTGTTTATAGCACCTCTCAACGAGAGGTGAAGCAAATTATCCCACTCTGTGAATCTGGGCTGGACTCCTGACTTACGTTAGCCAAGAGAATGCTGCAAAAAGTGACAATGGGGCGGTTCAGAGCCCAGGCCTCAAGAGACCTTGCACACTTCTGCTGTCTCCTAGAGGCTTGTTGTTACCATGTGAACAAGCCCAGGTTGGCCTGCTGGAGGAGGTGAGACCACACAGGGCAGGAATGAGCCAGCCCAGCTGAGGCCATGCTAGATGAGCCTAGAGTCCTGCCAAGATCAGCGGAACTGTCCACTTGAACTCCTGCAGACGCAGGAAAAATCCTGGCTGAGACTGGAAGAACCATCCAGCTGAGCCCAGCATGAACTGCTGACTCACAGGACTTTAAGCTAAATACACAGGTTTCTTTCAACCCACTAAGTTTTGGAAAGCACACTAATAGAAAGTTTGTGTGTATGTCGGCAGGAGAAGTGGGGGTTCAATGACAGGATTTAAAAAACATAATTAACAATAAAGGTTTGTCACACAAACATAGCAATATTAATAGTACATTAAGTCAAAGAGAAAAATGTTGCTTACTATCTGACCATACCAAAACACATTAGTAGGATTTGAGACTGTGAATCACATTGCTCAACCTGCCCAGTACCTCTGTACCATCCCATGGATGTTGCTCCCTCTGGTGGTGGATGTGCCTGGTACTCACTTACCAGAATCTTGGTGGTGTAGGCGCTGTTGATGGCGATGGCATTGACCAGCAGTTCCATGGTCTTGGTGTTGATGGAGCTGGGGTCGGGGATCTCCTTATAGTGGACGTCGCCGACATAGGCTTGTACCACTGTCATGCGATTGGTGGTCAGCGTGCCTGTCTTGTCTGAGCAGATGGCTGTGGCATTGCCCATGGTCTCACAGGCGTCCAGGTGGCGTACCAGGTTGTTGTCCTTCATCATTTTCTGGCAGAAGGGGCAGGGGAGAGGGCAACAGTGAGGAGAGGGGCTAGGGAGCATGGAGTACCTGAAGGCACTGGGTAAACATGCAGTAAATAAAGCAGAGCCCCCATGGCTTGCCCCTTTGCTTCCTGCACTTGCAAAGCATCTTGGTTGTTGCTCCCTCCTACACCTGGGCTTCTTTTGTGTGTGTGGCCCTTTTCTTTCTCTTTTAGTATCTCAACCATTTAGAAGATTCAGTTAATTGAATTTACTAGTTTGGATTATAGAGGGAATCTACATTCTTTATGGGAAAAAGCGGGGGTTGGAGTGGGGCAGATAAGATTGGTTCCTCTCTGAGGACTTTAAATGTTTTTTTCTTATAGACTAACATAAGTATCTGTTCCTTATTTGGTCATGGATTTTTTTGAACATGTCCTCTTTCACTGGTGCCTGGTTTTCACTGTCATTTCAATTTTACCAAAAGTAAATAAATTGGGATATAGGATTAATGTCATTATCACTAGGTGATAGAATTATAGATTTTTATTGTCTTTTCTATGACTAACATATATTATCACTTGCATAATAAAAACTGCACATTTCTTTAAAATATATATATACACAAAAGGGAAAAAGAAAATATTTTGGCTATAAGCTACCATGCAGAACTAGGTAAATCCTGTACATCAACATCTGTTCTTTTGAAATTTATAACAAAAATAGAACATTCCTATACATAATATTTTCTTCTATCTGCCTTCTTTTCTCTCTGGCCCAACTCCACACTCACAGCTTCTTCTAGGTTCTCAAGCAAATGAAGTAATTATCAAGAAAACACTGTTCTTCATGCAGGCCCTCCTCATGTAGCAGCTGAATCAGAGTTCTAGGCTGTGCCTAGGAGTTATATTTCCTTTATTTTTGCTCCTCATTATAACTCTTTATAACCAGGGTAAAAAAGAAGTACAGTTAGAATAATTTTAATAGAACTTTATGTTACTAAAAATGAGTATTAGTTGGATTATTCTCTTGCAGTTTCTCCTACTGTAACTTATGATAACAGTAATAATGAATGCATGTTGACTGATCAACAGCAACCGGAATTTGCAACACATGTTACAGTTTGCAAAGTCCTGTTGTGAATTATTTGCCTGATGTTTTAAGAATTCTGTGGGACGTGAGAAGATTCTGGTAATCCATTTTGGCAACTGAAGAAATCTAGGCAAATTGACCTAACCAGGATCACGCATCTGGAGGGATTTAAAGCTGGGATTTGAACCTACCTCCGTTTAACCTCACAGCCTGGGCCTTTCAGTCAGGCCTCAGTCCACCTGCACTCTCTGAAGAGGGTTTGTCTGTTGGGCTCAAGAATCTCTAAGTCTGTACTGTCTAATATGGTGGTCGTATGTATTGTGACTACGTGTATAGGCTACTGAGAACTTGAACTATTGCTAGTCTGAAGTGAAATGTGCTGTAAGAGTAAAATACACATCAGATTTAGAAGATATTATGAAAAAAGAAATGTAAAAGTAGTTCTTTAATAATTTTTATATTGATCACATATTGGATTGATAATTTTGACATATTGGGTAAAGTAAATTATATTATTAAAATTAACTTCACTGGTTTCTTTTTACTTTTTTAAAAAAATGTAGCTACCAGGAATTTTTTCTTCTTTTTTAAAAAATTATTTTATTGTATAGAGATGAGGTCTTATTATGTTGCCAAGCTGATCTTGAACTTCTGGGCTCAAGTGATCCTCCTGCCTTGGCCTCTGAAAGTGCTGGGGATTACAGGCATGAGTCACCACACCTGGCTGCTACTAGGAAACTTAAAATTGCACATGTGGCTCGCATTCTGTCTCTTTTTGGGCAGTGTTGATCTAAGTGGTGAGTCATCTCTGTGCTCTTGATGGTGGCTCCCAGGTCCAGGCTCAGAGAGGGCACAGTCTGCCTCTCCTGTGTTGGGGTGCTCTCCTAAGTCTATCAAGTGACTATACAAGTAACACTATGTAAGATGAGCGAAGGTACTGGGTGCCAGAGATATGAACTGCAGAAGGCACAGAGGCCTAAAAGCATCTGTTTATGATTCTCCCAAACCAGCTCTATGCAACTTTCAAGGACATCCCCAGGCTCAGTGAAGTGACTGTGGACCAGGCCCCCTACTCATGGGTGTATAACAGTCACCCTCTGCTGGCCCCGGGTCCCAAAGTAGCCTCTTGTTGTGACCTGTTTGGGCTTTGGTTTGTGGGGATGGAGTTTCTTCAAGAACCCTAAAACAGGAAGAAGATAAGGGCCGTATTCGTTACACAGAACTGCCACTTTCTGGCACCTGTCTGGAGATCTCTTTTCTGTATGAAATTACATCGGAGAGCCCAGCCCAAATTCCAGCTTGGAAACTGACGCTCACCATGCCCTCCCGAGGCTTTGCCAATTTCTCAGAGTGAATACCTTGTTTATAAACATGGCCACGCCTCCACCCTTGCAGGGACATTCCGGCATGGGGTGCTGGGAAACAGGAGCCCTACGCTTGGCCCTTCTAGGTGGAGAAAACATGGGGAAAAGGGAGGAATATGAGACCTGGGTGTGAGAACCTGGGGGTGACCCAAGTAGGGTCAGACTCGCAGTGACTGGGCTCTGCAGACAGCCATGGCCTGGGAACAGGTAGAGGTGTGGCTCTGCCATCAGGGGGGCGCTTAGAAAGGTCCCAGACCAAGCTTCCCCAGAAAACATTCATGGCCCCAGGTCTTCATTTAGCTGCTTTAAAATTTCTTATACTTTTAGCCTCTTTCCCGAGGGGAAGAGACTTCCAAGAAATCAGACTTCCTTTTTGCGTTCGTCTTACCCCTCCCACTTTAGGGAGCCACCTCTGAGATTAGTTTTACAAACACTACGGTTACCTGATGGGTCTAAGACTGAGGCCGCCAGACTTCTGCATAAATTTGGCAGAGTAAGGATGAGTTTTGGCTTGCATGGTGATGTCTTTATTACTTTTAAAAAAATTTGCTTTGATTATCGATGTATAAAAATCGTGACAGTTTACACAACGTCCAGATTTCTGGCTTCTCTTGGAAAAAGGTGACAATGTGGCAGTGCTGGGCCTGCACCCTTGCCAGGTGGGGTGTGGCCCGGCTGAATAATGGCTGCCTCTTCAGCCAGGGTATGGCTCTCTGGTTTGCCACAGGCCCCTGGACTCTACAAAAGCGTCAGAGTTTTGGGGTCCTGCATACATTCTTTTTCTGAGCTCCCAGTGGGTCTGTGGGTTTCTTCGTTCAACTCCCAACCCCAGCACTGGCCCCAACAGGCCCCCCAGGCCCCCAGCTGCAGCCGCATCAGCTGGCTGATCCTGCTCTCCTTCCCTCTCACCTTCACTGAATAGGCCAGCGAGATGGTGACGGCCAGAGGGAGCCCCTCGGGCACGGCGACCACCAGCACTGTCACGCCAATGATGAAGAACTTGACAAAGTACTGCACGTAGACGGGTGTGCACTCAGGCAGCCATGGCTTCTTGTTGACCACGAAGGTGTCCACAGTGAAGTAGAGCACCAGGATGATCACTGTGATGGCCGACATCACCAAGCCTGCAATGTGAGGGACACATGCTCGGGGGGTTCCCGGAAGTGGGGGCCATGCGTGGTATGGACTAAACCTTTGGCTGAAAGGTCAGGTTGACCCCAGCTCACCTCCCAGCTCTGGCACTCCTTGCTTTGTGACCTGTGGCAAGTTCTTGAGACCTTGATCCTCACTAAGCCTCAGTCTCCTGCTGTGTACAATGTGGATGCGTATTTCCTCTCTGGGATTTTGTGAGGCTCAAATGTGATAATGCATGCAAAGTGCCCAGCACAGTGCGCGACACATAGTAGGTGCTCAAGAGATGTGTGCCGAGTGACTGTGTGAATAAATGAGGAATGGTTTGCATAGAGCTTTCACACAATAATGATGTGAAGTTGGTGTCATTTATTTATTTATTTACTCAACAAATACCTTTTGAGCACCTATGACATGCCAGGCACATCTTAGTTCCTAGTTTCGGAACTAGGGACCTAGCAGCAAAGAAGACAAGAGTTCTAGCCCTTGAGGAGCCGACAATCTAGAGGAGGAGGAAGACAAAAACAAACAAAATAAACAAATACCTGAACATGACAATTTCAGATATGGCTACACACTATGAAGAAAAAGGCCAGGATGATGTGATAGAAAGCGACATGGTGGGGGGTAGGGAGTGGTTACTTTAGCTAGGGTGGCCAGGGAAGGCTTCTTGGAGGAGGTGACATTTGAACAGACACTGTTGCATGGTGGCCTAGGGGAAGAACATTCTAGGTAGAGGAAACAGCAGGTGGCTTTTTTGAATGGGGAAACTGAGGCTCAGAGAGGGGAGGTGACTTGCAGTCACAGGTGAGAGGGATGCTGTAACCGTAGGAACGCAGCTGAGGACCTGTCCTGATCCCCTGGGGTATGGCGACCCCTCAGGCATGGGCACGGCGACCACTAACACCATCACTCATGCCCATCCCCTATCTGCTACAGGTGCTACTGCATGTGCTGCGGAGACTGCTCACACCTGCAGCCTCTGACAGAGGAGGAGCCTGCTAAGGTGACTGGAGTCCCCTTGTCGGGAAGTGCCTGGGAATGCACTCCCATCTCAACCTGATGGCCACCATCCAGTGGCTGACACGGGGGTCCCAAAGCCCAACCATCTGCTTCGACGTAGGACAGACCCTAGAGTTCTGGGTGGCATAGATTTTATCCTGAGGACAGTGTGAGCCATGGAGGAGGTTTGAGCAGAGTAGGGCAGGGATGGATTTGGGCTGCTCCAGAGCTCCCATGGGATCGGGAGAGGCCAGGAGTTCTCTGGAAATTTCAGCTGTCTCTGGCTTCTCCCCTGGCCTGGACCTGTCCCTCCTGTAGGTCTCACTGGAGAGCACCCCATCAATAGATCCCCTGCCTACCCATCTCAAGGAATTCAGCCCAAGAGAGAGGCAGAGATGGGATGTGAACCCAGGAGTGCTTCACTGTGAACTCCATTCTTGGCAGGGCCGAGGTGCAAGAAGGAGGGAGGGGAGTGAGGACTTTGAAGGCCATGGGGTTGTTCTCATCGCTTAGTTCCCTGCCCTGTCAGTGCCATGTTTCCATGGAATATTCTGCCTGTGATGGTGGCGATGGTGGGATGGAGGATAGAGGAAATCCCTGGGCCCATAGCTCTCCACCCCCACCTCCAGGTGTGGTGCCTCAGAGCCGGCTCCAACCCTGTCTGACAGTGGCAGGGGCGGGAAGCCAAGCTCCCAGCAGCCGGGAGCTGTCACCAGTCCCCCAGTTTAAATATAGACAGCCAAGCCTGTAATCTGCTTCCCTTCCCCACGCCATGGTGTCTATAATTAGAGCTAGGGAGACAGCCACAAGGGATCGAGCAGCCAGGTGGGAAGGCCTTGGCGTTTACTACCTCCTTACCTGGGAGGGAAGCCTAGGCCGTGCCAGAGTGTCAGGGGCTCACTTTGCAGCTGGGCCAGAGGGGCCGTCACCAGCCATCACTGGCCGTTACCACTTTAGTTGGGATGCCCCGTTTGTTGTGCTGGGGCTCAGACCATGGGCTTCTCCCTGGGCTCCTGGCACTGTTCCTCAACCTCTTCCGTTTTTCCTCTGCACTGTGACCAGGGTGGTCATGATAAAGCCCAAACCCACTCCTGCCTGCCTCTGCTCAAGTCTCTTCCATGGCTCCTACTGTCCTCAGGATAAAGTCTGTGCTGCTTAGAACTCCAGGCCTTGCCCCCTCTCCAGCCAGTGCACCTGCCAAGTGCTAATGCTTTGTATGCAGAGCCTCCTTTAACTCCCACAGCCATCTGTGAAGTGGGGACAACTATTGTCCTCATTTTACAGGTGAGGATATGGAGCTAGTAGAAGTTACTTTCCCAAGTTTTCACAGCCATTGCCGGACAAGAATGCAGGCCATCTGCCACCAGAGCTCTGGCTTTGAGCGTCACTCTTATATGTCACTGAGTGCTAATAGAGGGCCCACTGTACACAGGACTCACTGTGGACTTCCGGGTGGGCTTCAGGCACTCATTCAAGCCCCCCACTTTGCAGATGAGGTGACAGGCCCAGCTTGGGGCAGGGCTCTGCCTGGGGTCCTCCTGTGAGCCCTGTGCCCCGCCTCCCACACACTGCACTCACCTGCCTTCCCGATTTGCACAGCCAGCTTGGTGAGCTTGCCCTGCAGCACGGACTTCTCCTTCTTGTGCATGCTGGCCTTCTTCCTGTCGTCGGCGTCGCCGCCCTCGGCACTCTTGAGGGGCTGCATCTCCATGGCGGCTGCCCCGTCCTGCTGTTTGGCTGCAGGGAGCAGAGCATGCACGTGTACACACACAGATACATAGACACACACACACACACACACACACACACACACACACACACACACACA